>NC_052352.1:25979323-26051252 GCF_009727055.1 Benincasa hispida | reverse complement strand
CCCTTTGACTATAGTTAGTGGAAAAATCCAAACTTTTGTTGAATAATTCTACTAACAAAATAGTGGGCTAGGTGTTGGCTTATAGTGGAGACATTAAGCCCACTAAGATAGTGGATTATAGGTGTTGGGTTTTTATGGATTTGGTTCATGCAATTGTTGCATGGTTTTTTTCTATAAAATGGGCTTTCAGTTTGAATGAAAAGAGTTTTGCCAATTTTGTCAAATTGTTTTCTAAAATTGGGCTAAAAAGGGGAAAACATAAAACCAAAATTCCATCTTATTTTTCCATCTCTTTCTCTCTCTCAGTTTTCTTCATCCACTGGGTCCCACAACTCGGTTATGAGTCCAGAGGATAGTAGGTCAACTCTAGTGGCGGTCCGAAAGAGTTCGGATCAAGATTCAGCAAGGAAGAGCGGTTTTCAGAGCTACAAAGGTAATTATAATTATTGTTTTTCCTCCAAATTGCATGTTTTTTCCTTTAAGTTAAAAGCAATTAGAGTGAAATTAGATCCTAATTCTGCTGCGTATGCCTCGTGTTCCATCACGATGATCATGTGTTGAACTGAGGAATATGCGTTAATCGTGCATGCGATGATCATTTGTTCCTATCACAACTTTTCTTGCTCTCTCATCAAGTATAACGGGATCGCAAGTTTCTCGGGGTGATCCGAGGTCGAACTCAGGGACTTGTAACTAGATGTTGCGAAGCAATGCGTTTGAGGCGATAAATAAAATAATAAGGAAGTTAAAAGACTATGCGCAACTCCTACTCCTAACTAAACAGATTGAGCAATGGAAGTGTGACTATGAGAATTGGTAGATATGCGGCAACTGTTAACGCATAATAAGATGCATGAAAAAATAAATAGAATGGTGGAAGGGATAAATTCACTGCATCATTAAGCTTTATCGCAAGGGTAATCCCAGTTCGCCACATTAACGTGTCGCACACCTTTCGGTGGTCAGCCACATGCTTATATTTCTATAACGCATGGTTGCATTGAGCATAAGAATATTCCTATCTCTAGGAACATTACTTACTTTGCTTAGTAAGTTCCACTACTTACCCTCTCGGGTAATTAGTCGCGGCTAATCAGCCCATAGGCAAGCATTGCGACAGCTCATAGACAAGTGTTGCTACAACCTTACACTAAGCAAAGCGGATTAACTCACTATACTCACGCAACGCACACCTCTGGGTGGTTTGCTACATGCTTCATATTTCTATGTCGCATGATTGAGTATGCGCTAACGCTTGTGATCTCTACTTGGTTCATTGCAATGAAAGTAAGGGATGATAAAGAAGAAGATAATGAAGATGGTTTCGAAGGAAATAAAGAAATGCATTGATTACAAAATGTATTAATGTCTTAAGCCAAAATGTAATACAATATAGAGATAGGAAGAGAGGTGGAGGGCTAGATGTAAGCAATCTCTTGCTTCCATCAGATGTATGTCAAGGTTGCCGATGGCGCCATGGATGGGCGATGGAGTAGTCTCTCTCGAGCTCTATCTCTGGAAAAACTCCGGTCGTCACTCGGAATGGGTTGAAGGAATGAAGAACTCTCAAAGAATGTCTTGTTCACGCTCTCATCTGTGATCACAAGGATCTGCCCTAAGGCAGAAGCTCGGATGCCTTGAATTTGGGCTCTAAGGCTCTATTTATATAGCTCAATCGCCGACAGCATTGATGGTCCCACTTTGAATCATTGCCACTAATGGCGCGGTAGGTGAAATTTCAACATCACCTTTTTTATACTTCCAAGGTATGCGTTCATGCTTGTTTTTCTCGAAGTATCAATGCATTCCACCCACCTTGCGATTAACCTTCTATCATGGTTATTACTCTGTAGCCGCAACATCCATGCGATCAACCTTGCAATGGTCTGGCATCAAGCATGCCATCAACTTTGCGATGGTCTGGCTTCAGCGCATGCGATTGATTCCTGCGATAGCTACAAAAATAGACATTTTGACACTGTATAATGCATGATATAGGGTTAGCAAGGATTTTTAGTGTTAATCGTCGCAAGCTCATTTTTCATATACATTCTTAGTATTATCAACGCATATTCTGCTTGTTAGCCCTCATAATTCTAATAAAAGGCTACAATAGCTTGCATTTCTACCAGTTATCATCTAGCAAAAGCTATACGATCGTTTAGCTCATTATCTAGCTGAGTGTCTATCATGTAAGAACACTTCACGATCGTTTAGCTAACTTCAAGCTGTCACTTAGTAAATCTGATTTACTTTACAACTTCTCCGTGAGTAATTTCCGAGAGTGGAAATCTCAAATTCATAATTTTTCAAAAAATCATTTCTTACCAAAATTATGAAAACATTTTTCTTTTTATCTCATAGTTACCATGAAACCACCAATAATCTCCCACTCAATTGGTTATTAGAGAAAAAGAAATAATTATCCAATAATTAATATTATTATAAATATAAATGATAACTAACTTACCATAATATATTTATAACCTATAATTTTAATATTTCATCTCATGAAACATATAAACCATAGCTCTTTCTCTATTCCATGGCACTTAGTGTAAATCTCATTTACATTAATCCTTCACTTGATCTATCTTATACACCATACTGATTATATCATATATAATCTAACTACCTCTTGTCAATTTGAACAATTCAAATCAACACCAAGAACTGATCCTCAACTTGAATCCATTGAGCTACCAAGGGGACCTTATGGACCTGTAGCTCGAAGCTCCAACGGTACGTGAATAACTGACTAAACTCTTTAGTCATGGGATCCACCATCCGTTAACTACCAGACACTCCACTAAAGACCGACAGTTGAACTCTTCTTACTACAGATATATTATGTGTCCATATTAACCAATCAACAGTGCAACAACTCTTCACAGATCGCTCGTAAGTACAACTCGGCCAATAATCGTTATGCCCCTATAGTTACATCTAACTCCTTAAGTACCACTGAATCCTCTAATAAACATAAGTCATAGTTCTACTATGACTGAGTCCTCTCTTCCAAAGAGAAGTTGTGGCCACTATGTTCAAACCCCAGAATCAGCCTTTAAGGGACTAATTTATCTACTTACCCCTGCTTCTGGGAAGGAGTGAATTCCATCTTGTGTATTGAGTTCCCAGCTCCCAAATCAGACAAGTCCCCAAAAAGGTAAGCATGTTGAGTTGGCAATCTGGACACTCTCACCCATCCTAATGAAAGGACTTCCCTTAAAGGTAGGAGTTCCCAAAACACTCAGGATTGAGGTCGTGTCACCTATGGTTATTTAGGTGAGATGTAAGTCTCCAATATCAACGCCGTTATATACAGAGTTTAGTCATCTCGTGGTCCGGTCTTATACAAACTCTTTGTATAGGACACCCCCGCTCGCATGTCTCCACATGAATGGTCAGGATCTATCATCTTTAGTAGTTTACGATGAAGGAACTCTTAACGAAGAGCATCCATGAGCGTGTTTGGATCTTTCCGTTTTCATTGTGATCGAAATACAACACATACATTCTAACAGACAGTTATGCACTTTATACTAATTAACGACAGTTTGTTGGAATGAGGTTGGTGAAAGATAATTAATAGGGTCGAAATTAGTATAGATGACTTCAGACAATGTTCAGTTGTAAGAGAAAATTCGAAGACAGCTTGAGACAGACAAAAGAGCTATGCAGATAAACGAAGAAGAGAACTCGAGTTTGAGATTGGGGACCGAGTATTTGTTAAGTTATCACCATGGAAAGGAATACTGATATTTGGCATGAAAGGCAAGTTGAGCCCAAGATTTATAGGACCCTATGAGATAGTTGAACGAATCAGACTAGTGGCTTACAGATTAGTATTACCAATAGAATTATCTAGGATACCGATACATGATGTTTTCCATGAATCTATGTTGAGAAAGTATGTTCTAGACCTGCTCTTAATCTGCAGGAACAAACATTACAGTTAAAAGGAAAATTTTCCTATGAAAGGAAACTAGTATAGATACTAGAAAGGAAAGAGTAGGTATTAAGAAAAAAACTATTCCATTAGTTAAAGTGTTGTGGAGAAATCATGGAATAGAAAAAGCTACATGGAAAGCTGATGAGCAGATGAAAAACAAGTATCCTTATTTATTCAATTAACTGAGCTTAAGGTAAATTTTGAGGATGAAATTTCTCTAATGGGAAGGTAAATTGAAAACCCTTAAACTTGTTTTACTGGCTAATTATGTTTAAGTCCTCTTAATTATATAATTAAGCTCTTGTAAGTATGTACTTATGATGTTTGTGTTAATTGAAGCATGTAGGAATCTCAATTTATGTGTATGTACGATTGAATGAGGAAAAATATTCTAAGTGTTAGAAAGCCATACTCTCAGGTACATAGAGGACAGGAAAATATGTTAAGTGAGGAATGCCAAGCTCTCGAGTGAAGTAGGGAGAAGTTCACTCAGAGGAAAGTAGAGGATTTTATATGTTGAAGCTATGACATGTTATGGGACCAACCTCATATGCAAGTGGTGAGGGCTAAGTTGGCAAACAAGGCAGCTATAGACTAATGCATCAAAGGTGTTACTCAGAGGGTGCAACGATGAGTAAAAGTATGTGATGACAAGGAAAAGGCTTAAGTGTCCGCAAGCCCAACGCGATGAAGTTGAGCTGAAGAGTTTAGCTTAATCGGTTAATAAATGAGCTACGTAGAAACCTTAGATATGTTGAATTGAGGATTAACATGCTAGGTAGCATTTAATTAAGATAAGCCTACATGCAAGCCTAAGTATAAATAGGCCTTGGGAAGAAGAGAACTGTTTTGCCAAAATTTTTCCTACACTTAAGAAGAAGTGTTCTTGCCATCGGAAAGCTTAGAATAAATTGAAGAAGTTCTCAGAAAGCTCGAGAGATTAAGGGAATTTCTGGCCTATTTAGAGGAATTTAAAGCTCAAATTCTAAGGTAAGAGAGTTAAGATGTTTATGGGCAAATTCACTAAAGCAAATCTGGTTCGTTAATGGCTGAAATTAGAGTTATGGAATCTGGAAGATCAAAATCTGAAATGATATTATGGATGAATAAGCAGCCAACTGCTTCTGAAGAATAAACAAGCAGCTAACCAATTGATGATATGCATTGATGCGTGTGAACATTGACACAATATTCACAGCCGAGGCGCATTAGGTGTTGGGGTTTGTGCCTTAAAGTCTTGTGCCCTATAGTTTGTAAACAACTTTGTAAGAACACTTGTGATGTATAATATATATGATATTTACTTCACTTCTTGACTTTTCATATTTAGATGTTTTTTATTTTACCACAAACCAATAAACTTTATATCCCTGGTTTCTTTATGTAACTTAAACATGTATGTAGTGATATACAAGTAGATCATGTCTTAAGTGACAACTAAAATTGTCTGTAGTATATGGATATATGAGGGAAACTTTATCCTGGTAACACTACGGACGCGACCCGCTTTGTGAAATTGTTACAAGTGTTGTGGCTTGTCACAGACAGTCTGATCCTGATCATTCGTGTAGGCGACATGCAAGCGAGGGCGTCCTATACAAAGAGTTTGTATAAAATCTTAAAATGAGTTTGGGAACTCCTGCCATTGAGAGCAGTCCTTTGATTTGCCATGGGGTGCGAGTGGCCGAAAGTTTCCGACTCAACCTACACTTTGGGGATTCGTCTTATTTGGGAGCTGGGAACTCAGCTTCACAAGATGGAGTTCACTCCTTCCTCGAAGCAGGGGTAAGTAGATAGATTGCTCTCTTAAGGGCAAATCCCAAGACTTAAACGATGTGGCGCCACACACCTTCTCATGGCTCGAGAGGTGTTTACACATAGGACTATGTTGTATTGTTCATTAGAGGGATCAATGGTACTTAAGGAGTAAGATGTAACTACAAAGGCAAAACGATAAATTGGCATGCTGTAATTACGAGCATCTGTGAAGGGTCATCGCACTGATGATCGGTTATATCCAATGGACATAGAAATATATCTAGGGTAAGAAGAGTTCAACTATCGGTCTTTAGTAGAATCCCTGGCAGTTAACGGATGGTGGATATCATGGCTAAATAGTTTAGTTAGCTATTCACGTACCATTGGAGCTTCGAGTCATAGGTTCATAAGGTCCCTTTGGTAGCTTGGATACAAGTTGAGAGTCAGTTTTTGGGTCAGTTTGAAATATTCAAATTGACAAGAGGGAGTTTGATTATATATGATATAACTGAACTAGTTATTTATATAAGATATAATTAACTTTATGTATGACATACATTAATTTGGAGGTCATTGGATATAAATATGATTTATATCTAGTGGAGGAAAAATACTATGATTAATATATGATATTAATTCATAAGTTATGAATATGATGTGATGAAATTCATTGTCTATTAATTGGACGGTTAAAGGGGTAATAGGACGGCGACTCTTCTGTTTTCATAACGGATAAGTAAGTTGAAAAATCACTTTGAGACGCTTAATAGTTTACGGTATGTTAAGCATGACATGCGCGGACATTGTGTTGAAAAGTTTCATCGCTTAAAAAACATGTGCCTATTCAATAGTGCTTGAACGATCGCTTACCTATACGATAGTGCTAAGCGATCGCTTAACGATTACACCCGCATGCGCTATTTACTAAACGATTGTCTACCTTTTCTTAAACGATCGTTTAGCACCCGATATTTACTAAACGACAATCGCTTAGTTTTTCCTACACAATCGTTTAGACGATCGCTGATAACAAACAGAAATGCACGTTATTACAACACAAAGATATTAAACAATGTAGGATTGTGACGGTAAAAATATGTAAAATCGTGTCCAAAAGCATTAAGTTGAGAACATTACGATCGCATGCACCCATCGCATTAAAGCAGCTAATTTACGTATTTTGTATAGGAAAATACGTTGCCACAAGGTAGAATTGCGATCCAAGGAATTCAGCATCCGAGCGCATTAGAAGATTGCGACTGGAAAGCTATGCGATCATATGCGTTCGTGAAGATCTGCTCAAGACGGTGGCCGCATAGAGGCAGCGCATCAAGGTGAAAGCTTAATAAATCATGATGGGACAGAAAGCTGATGACGGTCGAATAAAAATTTAGTTGACAAGCTGTTAACGACACACTGTAGCAAGTACACTCATCTTTTCGGAAACAATTAATCGGCGCATCAGACAGAGATTTAATGACATCCCATCAGTGCAATCATTTGAGAGAAAAGCACTTCACCTTGAAGCTCTATAAATACCGAAGGCCACCTTCGTTAAATGAGTTCAGCAATTCAGAATTTTGGAGTTCTTTTTCGCCACATACATAGAGATAATAGATAGCCGTAGTTTGTAATTTTTATACTTAGAGGGCAGAGGCGAGTGAAGAGAGAAGACGCCAAAAGATCATTCCTGGTTAGCTCGAGAGAGTGTCGAGAAGCATTGAGAATGGAGAGAGGGCCGACTCTTGTGGAAGCAAGAACATTCTTTTGGGCAGAGTAGAGAAAAATACAGTGTAAAAGCCTTGAGAAGCAGACATTGCTACCAGGCTCACTTCCCTACTTTCCATTGTCATTCTGTATTCTGATTTTATTTATAAAATAGAATTTTCATCTCTACATCTGTTCACTCTCTTTACATTACGCATGTAACTAAACTTCCAAATGGGTTGAGAAGCACTTAGCTAGCATAACCTGAGATCTTCACTTTATGCGATCATCTTGTATTATGTATGCATCATTCGTCCTTTAGAGATGCTCGGGAGGGTGGTCTAAGGATAGAATCTAGGCTCAGGAGAGTCTGATTAGAACCACATAAGAAAGAGATAGAAACCTAGGAATAAGTTTTGTTTGCTATTAATGCATCACATGCACCCTAGAGATAGGATATGATAGTATGCGGTCATCTTGTGTATGTGTGCATCATTCATCATCACATAGACAAGAATCTAGGAATAAGTCCTATCGACATCATCGTATACATCGCATGCGTCCTAGAAATAGGAACTATGGCACTTGCATTGGAAGATGATTTGCTGTTGTGTATGTGTAGCATGATCGCATAGCTTGAACGCAATCTTAGGAAGTGTTAGCTAAATCCCTTCTCAACCCATTCCCCGCATACTCATTGTAACTTTCGCTGTCATCAACTTTTTCCTCAATTCCACCGCATAGAATTTATATTTTAAACAACATACCAACCAACTTATTGTTTTTGTTACCACAAAGGAATCATAACTTACCGACACATATTGTCTCAGTAGTCCCTGTGTTCGACCCTAGACTTACCAAGCATCCTAGTAGGATTTATACTTGGATTTTACTAGGAAAACTTGCATGTGCAACACATACACCACCATCACAATATACATCATTATTTCATCATATTCACAACGCATCAATCTCTTACCTTTTTCCTACACGATCGTATACTTCACCTAAACGATCAAGCATTTTGTCTATACAATAGACGAGCCTATCTCCACTTGCTTGATATTTGTATACGATCTCCCTTCCCTATTCCCTCTACCAAATTCGAACAAAGCCCACCCTTTGGATTCTCACTCCAAGAATATTGGGGGCTCTGAGTGGCGGTGTCATCCCCGTTTTCTTCTGTTCGTGTGGTGACTGTTCGTGGTAGACGATTGGTTTTTGCTGAGCAATAGCTTACCGTCTCAGCGAAGACAAGATTTGCTGTGAAGAATAAGTCGTCAACTGGTATGATCTCTCGATCTCTTATTTATTGTTCTTTTGAGCATATCAATAATTTAGCATTATGAATGCATAATAGTATGTTTGAATGTATATGTGGAAATTCTGTCACAATGAATTGGAAAGATCCACTTCCGCTCGTAGGTACTCTTGAATAAGAGTTCCTTCATTGGGTACGTCGCATACTGGACACTCATCGCATAGGCTAAGAAAGGTATTCCAGTGCCTACCTAAGCACCGTGAGAAAGGATTGCCATTTTTCAACCAAGATATAAGGTAAAGTGGGTAAGTGTAGCTGATGCAATGAATTACTTGTTAGAGTTAGAAAACACGCAGCAGAAGTAAAACGGATCATTAAGCATTCTAATTCACTAATTTTGGCTTTAAATTAAGCATGCACATAAACTAATAAGAGGGTTTCATGACATACCTTTTGAAGAAACACTTGATTCCTGAATCTCAATTGAAAATCTTCTCCAAATCATCTTATGAACTACCTCAAGGCCTTCCCTACCATCCTCTTGGTGCCTTAGATTGAGTTATGGGACTCAAAATAAGCTTCAATTAAGGGGAAAAGTAGAAGAAGTTCTGGTTTTTCAGCTGAAGAATCTTCTTCAACTTAGAGAGATTTTCTGCTAAAATCAACCTAAGTGCATGCCCGATTTCCACTTCAATCTTCAATATTTATTGCATGACTTTCATGCAAAGGAATTATTGCATGCATTGCAGCTCATGCTTTTAAGATTAACTCAAAACTATTGTGGAATATGTGATAGCTAATTGAGTAGAAAGTGGAGAAATCCCACTTTTTGGGATTTTCCATTTTCTATTCATTTCAATTTTGATTTTGCAATTGATTTCTAAAATCAATTTTCAAAAATGGAATCTTTATTAATTTTACAAAATTAATTCATTAATTAATTTCTAATAAAATTAATAATAATTAATTAATTAAAAATTTAATTAATTCTAGTTAATTCAATATCAAATATGAAATTAATTTAACACTAATTCCACCATCATGAATCCCTATTCATGAATTTAATATTTAAATCATATTTAAATATTAATTGATTCTCCAATTTTGTTTAATTCCAAAATTAAACGCATAATTATATCATATATAATTACTAATCATATTTAAATATTAATTGATTCTCCAATTTTGTTTAATTCCAAAATTAAACGCATAATTATATCATATATAATTACTAATTCCCTTAATTCTAATTTAAACCTTCCAAATTAACTTATTACGCTACTCTAAGGCGAATCCATTTGTGAGATAGTAGGGGGACCTCATGGACCTACAAATCACAGCTCCAACGATCTGAGATTAATTGGTTAAACTCTTTACACCGAATTAATCCTCATTCGTTAACTACTGGGTCACTCCACTAAAGCCAAAAGTTGCACTCCCCTCACTATAGATATATTATGTCCACTCGATATAACCATGATTAGTAAGTTAACCCTTCACAGGTTGTTTGTAATAACAGCTGGGTCAAATTGCTATTTTACCCCCGAGATTACCTCTTGTTCCTAAAGTCCCACTAATCCTCTAAGAAACAATTACTTTGCGATCTGATCATCAAACCGAGTCCCTCTCAGGCCAATGAGATGGTGGGGTCCCTTGTTCAAGACCCGGAGCACTTAAGAGAACAACTTCTCTACTATCCCTGAAAATGGGTAGGAGTGAATTCCATCCTATACCCTATGTTCCTAGGTATCTACCCAATCTTACCCCTAAAATGGATGTTTATTGAGTCGGTGTTGTTGAGCCAACCCTCACCTATGCAAATCTAAGGATAATCGCGAATAAATAGGAGTTCATAGTTAGCTTAGGATTAAGGTCAGGTTACCTAAGTCATCGCTTTGAAATAGTCAGTCTTAAACAGTAAACAACGTTTATAAAGTAAGAGTGACTTATTTCATGGCTCGATCTTGTGCAAACTCATTGCATAGGACACTCCCACTTCTCATGTCATGACATGTACGAATAAGGATCACTTCGTCTGTAGCACTTTACAACTTCTTGTAACAACTACAGAGTGGGCGCATCCAATAGTGTTACCAAAATAAGGCATCCAATCTTATTCATATACTATAGACCATTTTGACTATTTACTCGAACCTGATCCACTTTTATGTCTCCACATAAAGTTCAAGTATTCATGTAATAGTCATGGATCTTTTATTTATTGGATTTATTTTCTAAAACGAAATGAGTAATTCATGTATTCAATAACAACTTATTGAATTTTCAGAATAAGTTTTATTGTTTACAAACCATGAGTTTTAGGACATAAAACCCAACATTACTAGTATGCGATGAAGTTAAGTTTATGCGTTAAGCTCAAAAGGGAGCTAACTATATTAACCAAAGGACCTTTCCTTATTTCAAGGCAGACGCAAATAGGAGAGGCTTACAGACCCTTTGATAAGTAGCTTAAGACAGTAAGTGACAAGTTTTCACAATGATTTCTAATGAGTAGTTTTATAAATGATTTTCAGTGCATAGTAAGTTTAACATACTATTTTTATATCATGATTTCCTCGACGCATGCTTAAAATATATGTTGATCGCATGATCCATAATTTCAAAGACTGAAACTTTATATGTGAATTTGGCATGTGTTTTTAGTAAGCTTATGTCCATGTTATAAAATATGTTGAGTTTCTACAAGGAATTTGTAAGCATGTTAATGTTTACAAGGCACTATGTGATTTTTAGGTTTTATGTCCTAAAACTCGTGGTTTGTAAACAATAAACTTATTCTGAAAATTCAATAAGTCGTTATTGAATATATGAATTGCTTATTTCGTCTCATAAATAAATCCAATAAACTAAAAGATCCATGACTATTACATGAATACTTGAACTTTATATGGAGATATAAAAGTGGATCAGGTTCGAGTAAAGAGTCAATATGGTCTATAGTATATGAATAAGATTGGATGCCTTATTCTGGTAACACTATTGGATGCAGCTCACTCTGTAATTGTTACAAAGAGTTGTAAAGTGCTACAAACGAAGTGATCCTAATTTATACATGTGATGATATGAGGAGTAGGGGCATCCTGTGTAATGAGTTTGCACGAGATCGGACCACGAAATAAGTCACTCTTACTTTATAACATTGTTTACTGTTTAAAGACTGATTATTTCAAAGCAATAACCTAGGTAACTTGACCTTAATCCTGAGCTAACTATGAACTCCTGTTTATTCAGGATTATCCTTAGATTTGCATAGGTGAGGGTTGGTTCAACAGCGCCGGCTCAATAAGCCTCCTATTTCAGGGGTAAGACCGAGAAAATAGTTGGGGACATAGGGTGCAAGATGGAATTCACTCCTACTCGCTTTCAGGTATAGTAGAGAGGTTGTTCCCTTAAGTACTGACTTCGGGTCTTGAGCAAGGGCTGTCTCTTATACACATCTAGATGTGTATAAGAGACAGCCCTTAAGTACTGACTTCGGGTCTTGAACAAGGGGCCCCACCCTCTCATTGGCCCAAGAGGGACTCGGTTTGATGGCCGGATCACAAACTAATTGTTCATTAGAGGATCAATGAGACTTAAGAAACAAGAGGTAATCTCAGGGGTAAAACAACCTTTTGACCCAGTCGTTATTACGAACAACCTGTGAGGGGTTAACTTACTAATCATTGTTATATCGAGTGGACACAATATATCTACAGTGAGGGGAGTGCAATTACGGCCTTTAGTGGAGTGACCCAGTAGTTAACGAATGGGGGTTAATTTGGTGTAAAGAGTTTAGTCAATTAATCTCGGATCCTTGGAGCTCATGATCTGTAGGTCCCCCTACTAGCTCACAAATGGATTAGCCTTAGAGTAGCATGATAAGTTGATTTGAAACGTTCAAATTAGAATTAAAGAAATTAATAATTATATGTGATATAATTACACGTTTAATATTAGAATTAAATGGAATTGGAGAATCGATTAATATTTAAATATGATTTAAATATTAAATCCATGGTAATAGAATTGGTGAGGAATTAATTTCATATTTGATATTAAATTAATAAGATTAATTAAATTGTTTAATTAATTTATTAATTTTATTAGAAAATTAAATATTGAATTAGTTTTGTAAAATTAATAAAATATCATGTTTTAATTGAAATGTTATTTGTTTTTTGAGAAATCAATTTAAAACAAGAAAATTGGAAATGGAAAAATGGCTTTTTCCACTTTCATTTTTCAGTGACTCACTCACTTTCCATTCTTCTTCAGCTCAATTAATTCAAGCATGAGCTGTGATTCATGCAAGGTTGTTAGTTGATTGAAAGTCATGCAATATAAAGCTAGAATTTTGGGTGGAAGAAGAGATGGATCACTTGAAATTTTGCTGATAAATAGTGTTTGAAGAACTATTCTTCAACCAGCCAATAAACCAGTCCTTCTCTCCTTATTCCCTTAATCTAAGCTTGTTTTGAGTCCTACAACTCAATCCAAGGCACCAAGAGGATAGTGGGGGAAGTCTTTATGGTGGTTCACGAGCAGAAATCAAGGAGGTTGCAGTTGAAGATCTTGATTCAAAGGTACTTCAAAGGTTAGTGTTGAAACTCTGTTTCTAGTTTATGAGCATGCTTAGTTTGCAGCCAAAATTAATGAATTAGAATACTTAATGATCTTGTTTTACTTATGCTACCTGCTTCCTGAATCCAACAGTGATGACATGAAAATTTTAAAGTTTAATTATTTTACCGTGTGTATGCTATTTTATGTTCATGGAATGTTTAAAATATTTTGTGCCTTGTACAAAAACCTAACTTCGAATGTTTGGTACCGAAGGTATGGTAAGGTACCCAGATTTCTAGTTATGTTAGGGATCCCTGATACCGAAGGTATGATAAGGTAGTCAAGATCCTATTCAGTTCTACGTGCACATATGATCTATGTTATTGACATTGATGAGATCGAGCAAAAGGGCTCTCTTTCAACTAAGATTATTAGGGATTGAGAAAAAGGGCTCTCCTATATGTTCAGACAGAGGAATAGAGATGCTTGAAAGGATAATAATGAGCTCACTTCAGGGTTTTCACATATGTTATGACTTCATGTTCTCGATTTTATCTCCCAACCCTGAAAATGATTATGTAAATATTTCATGAGGAACCACATCTATGTTGTTAATGTTGAACCATGTTTTATTTTAAATAGTCACTCACTAGCCATTTTAAGCTTATTCTTTTTAATGTTTTATCTTTCTAGGAGTGGTCAACATCCCAAAACCGAGTAGATCAGTCAGTCACTATTAGAATTCCCCAGTAGCTTGAAGTTTAGGTGGTCCACTTGTCATGTTTCAAACCCTAATTGTCTGTTCATATCTTGGGATTTTCTAGGTAGATTTTTGGAGACAAAGGTTTTACGTGTAAATGTTTGTTAACTGGATGATTGTAATATAATGGATGTGAATTTTCTATACAATAGCACCTGTGTAGTTAAGTGAAAGATGATATGAGTGTATGTAGTTACTATAAGATTCTTAATTGCTATTAGGTCAACAAGTGCTAAGGATACAGGCTCATTAATACAGGTTGATAATAGTTGTCATCAGAGGGTTGTCAACTGTTGTCTTAACTCTTCTCCGATTAAAAGGGTAATTTGGGAGGGGGTGTGACATGTTTGGCAATAAGAGCTTTATTAAATCCCTCCAAATCCCTGAAATTTCTTTTTGTTATGTTCTGAACCCCATCAACATCTAGAAAAGGATCTTGTAATATCAATGTAAAAATTTTTTGGGAGTTGAAAAAGACTCTTTACATAAATAGGTAATGTTTGGCCAACACTTTTTATAAGGATTTCTTTTCCAACTTTAGAAAATAAAAGGTCTTTTCCAACCTTGAATCATCTTCCATATGCGTTCCTGAATAAATCTAAAATTTGTAGATTTATTCATTGAAAAAGAAGGTGGAAGACCTAAATAGTGGTAAATAATTCACAAGAGAAATAGACTACTGAAATATTTAGCTCGGTCTTTGTTCACATTAGCAGAAAAAATCATTGATGATTTGTTGAAATTAATACTTTCTCCAGATACCTTTTCGAGGTCAATAAGAAGATTCTTTAGATTGATCATTTCCTTCTTGGTAGCTTTGCAAAAAAAAAAAAAAAAAAAACTATCATCGACAAATAATAAGTGAGAAATAATGGGGCATGATTCTTTGAAGCGAAATCCAGATAAAATCCATTTGTGATTGCATTCTGCAAAAGAGAATAGAAGCCTTCAGTTACAAAAAGAAAAAGATAAAGGGACAGCGGGGCACTGGAAGAGAAACCACCTCAGATATTTGGCTAAGAAGAAGAAGGTCAAATAAGGTAAATATGATTTACTAGTTTTGGAAACTTGTTTAGTGGAGAATGATGATTCTGCCTGGATTATTGACTCTGGGGCCACTAACCATGTTTGTTCTTCATTTCAAGGAATTAGTTCCTGGCGGCAGCTTGGTACTGGTGAGATGATGATGCGAGTTAAAACCGGGCATATCGTCTCAGTTGTGGCATGGGTGGTCTCTGGTTGACTTTACAGAACAAATTTCTTATTCTAAATGATGTATATGTAGTTCCCGATTTAAAGAGGAACTTAGTTTTTGTAAAGTGTTTATTACAAAGAATGGTGTTGATATTTATTCTGAAAAATTAGAAAGAAATTTGTATGTGCTAAGGCCGTTAGCAATAAATTCCATCCATAACATAGAGATGTTTAAAACTGTCGTAACTCAAAATAAGCGACTTAAAATTTCTCCTAAGGAAAATACCCAACTTTGGCACCTAAGATTAGGGCACATTAATCTCAATAAGATTGAGAGTTTGGTGAAGAATGGACTTCTAAGCGAGTTAGAAGAAAATTCTTTACCCGTGTGTGAGTCATGCCTTGAAGGAAAAATGGCTAAAAAACCTTTTACTGGAAAAGGTCATAGGGCCAAAGAACCTCTAGAGCTAGTACATTCAGACCTTTGTGGTCTGATGAATGTAAGAGCCAGGGGAGGTTATGAATATTTCATCACTATTACTGATGATTATTCTAGATATGGGTACGTTTATTTAATGCAACAGAAGTTTGAGTATTTTGAAAAGTTCAAAGAATTCAAGGCTGGAGTTGAAAATGCATAAAATAGAACGATTAGAACACTTCGATCTGATCGATGTGGAGAGTTTTTGGACCCATCTTTCCAGAACTATATGATAGAACATGGAATAGTTTCCCAACTCTCATCACTTGGTACACCTCAGCAGAATGGTGTATCAAAGAGGAGAAATCGAACCCTGTTGGACATGGTTCGGTCTATGATGAGTTACGCTTCCTTACCTAACTCGTTTTTGGGTTATGCAGTGGAGACCGCAACTTATATCCTGAACTATGTTCCCTCCAAGAGTGTTGCCAGAACACTTTTGGAGTTATAGAATGGTCGTAAAGCTAGTTTATGTCATTTCAGAATCTGGGGTTGCCCAGCACATGTGCTTGAGGCTAATCCTAAGAAACTGGAACCACGTTCAAGATTATGTTTATTTGTAGGCTACCCCAAGGGAACGAGATGTGGTTATTTCTATGATCTTAAAGAAAACAAAGTGTTTGTATCGACAAATGCTACTTTCTTGAGAAGGATCATAAAAAGGAGCATAAACCTAGAAGCAAAATCATGTTGGATGAGCTTTCCAAAGAATCTACTGAATCTTCAACAAAAGTTGTTGACGAGCCTCGTACCTCAAAAAGAATTGTTGAGGTAGGTTCATCTAGTAGGTCAAATCCACCTCAAGTGTTAAGGGAACCTCGATGTAGTGGGAGGGTTGTGAACCCACCTATTCGCTCTATGGGTTTAACTGAAATCGTAGCTATGGTAGTTGATGGGGAAGTTGAGGATCCATTGTCTTACAAGAAGGCAATGGAGGATGTTGACAGAGATGAATGGATCATAGCCATGGACCTCAAAAGGGAGTTTATGTACTTCAATTCAGTTTGGGATCTTGTAGATCAACCTGATGGGGTTAAACTTATAGGTTGCAAATGGATCTACAAGAGGAAACAGGGTGCTAATGGGAAGGTGGAAACTTTCACGGCTAGACTGGTGGCAAAAGGTTATAGCTAGGTAGAGAGATTCAACTATAAGGAGACTTTCTTGCCTCATATTATGACTATGAGATATAGAAAATGGATGTCAAGACTGCTTTTCTAAATGGCAATCTTGAGGAGACCATTTATATGGTGCAACCCATGGGATTCATAGTCCAAGGTCAAGAGCAAAAGATTTGCAACCTTAATCGGTCCATTTATGGACTAAAACAGGCATTTTGATCTTAGAATATAAGGTTTGATACTGTGATAAAATCTTATGGTTTTGATCAAAACGTTGATGAGCCTTGTGTCTACAAGAAGATCATCAACAGTACAATAGTTTTTCTAGTGTTGTATGTAGAAGATATCCTACTCATTGGGAATAATGTAGGCTTACTGACTATAGTTAAGAACTGGCTAGCGACCCAATTTCAAATGAAAGGTTTGGAAAAGGCTCAGTTTGTTCTTGGTATTCAAATCTTTCGAGATCGAAAGAACAAAATGCTAGCACTATTTTAGGCACTGTATATTGACAAGATGTTGATCAAATATTCAATGCAGAACTCCAAGAAGGGCCTTGTGGAACAAAGAATAGTGAACTGGTGAACTTCTTCTCTAAAGGCTGCCTCTGGTATTTATAAAAAACCAAGGTGAACGGCGATTTCTCTCTCATGATTGTACATATGGGATGGCTTTAATTCCTGACTAATGCGCCGAATATTTGTCACCGAAAAGTTGAATGTACTTTGTGATCGTTATCGACTGTCAACTTAATTCGGATTTGACTGTCATCATCTTTTTTTTCCATCGCGATTAATTGGCCTTTCACCCAGATGCGCCCACCATGTTGCACTGACCAGGTTGCGGCAATCCTTCTCGGCCGATTTTTTGCGAGCACAATCATCGCAAAGCCTTGCNCCAGGTTGCGGCAATCCTTCTCGGCCGATTTTTTGCGAGCACAATCATCGCAAAGCCTTGCGATGAAGTTGCGCTCGACCGATGATTTCCTATGATCGCAATTCTTACATTGCATCAACGCATATTCTGCACAAAATACAGAAATCAACTGTTCTAATGCGATGAATGCATGCAACCGCAATATTATGAAATTGATGCTTACTGGATGCAAATTGACATATTTCATCAATGCAATCCAACATTATTTAAGAACTCAGCACTATGATAACATGCATTTCTTCCCGTTATCAAGTATCTCTAATGGACGAATGATGCATACATAATACAAGATAATCGCATAGAGTGAGGATCCCCAGTTGTGCTAGCTAAGTGCTTCTTAACCCATTCGACAGATTTAGCTACTCATGCGTAATAAACAGAGAGTGAACAGATATAAAGAAGTAAATTTCATTTCTATAGATGAGTTTAAGTACAAAATGACAATGGAAGATAAGGATAGAGAGCCTTGTAGCAATCTCTTGCTTCCAAAGGCTTTTACACTGTCAACTCTATTCTGTTAAAAAGGTAATCTTGCTTCCACAAGAGCTAGCCCTCTCTCTGATCTTGACGCTTCCAGCACTCTCCCAAGTTCACCGGTATGATCTCTCGGCACAATCTCGCTTCTCTCGCTTCCGCCTTAAAATAAAAGAAAATCTAAGACAAGGCTGTTCTAACTATGGAGAAAATAATCTAAGTATCCGAACTCCTTTGTTGAAGGTTTCATTTGGTATTTATAGAGCTTTGGGGTGAAAGGCGGCTTCTCTCTTATGATTGCACAAATGGGATGACTTTAATTCTCTAACTAATGCGCCGAATATTTATCACTGAAAAGCTGAGTGTACTTGCTACAGTACATCGTTAGTAGCTTGTCAACTTAATTCGGACTCGACCGTCATCAGTTTTCTGTCCCATCGTGATTAATTATGCTTTTCACCCATATGCGCCCACCAAGTTGCGCCGGCTCTATGCGACAATCCTTCTTGAGCAAATGTTTATGAGCACAAATCACCACAAAGCCTTGCGATAATGCTGCGCCCGGCCGTTGCTTTCTTGTGATCGCACTTTTTGCTTTGCGTCAACGCATATTCTGTACAAAAATACAAAAATTAATTGTTTTTATGCGATGAATGCATGCGACCGCAATGTTACAAACTTAATGCTTTTTGGACGCAATTTTATATATTTTATCAACGCAAACCTGCATTGTTTAATAACTTAGCACTATAAGAACGTGCATTTCTGCCCGTTATCAGTGAGTGATCTCTCGCAATCTCTGGAATGCTCTAGAGTTACCTAAGACCTGAGCATTCCAACATAAGATATTTGTAGATCCATGTAGGGCTATATAACAACCTTTGCCCAAATAAAATGGAGACTTGGGAATTTAAAAGGCTACCTTCCCCTGACTTTGGTTTCTTACTGCCTCTTCCATCTTCAGCAATATGAATCTTCCTTTTTAGATTATCCTCAAGGTTCATAGGTTGATATGATAAATTGTTAGATCTTGATTTCCTTTTCCAAGCTTTTAACTTTAGAAAAGTAGTATCGTAATCATTCCCTTTAATAGAAAGAGATTTTCGGGTATTCTCTTCAATTTCTTGACTTGATATGTTATTTAAATCAAATGAAGACTGTAAAGGCTGTAAGGGTTTGTCAATCTTTTCTTTATATTTGATGTTAGATGAATGGATAGATCAGAGCTTTGAGGCATTATTGTGGTTTGATTAGGAACATTTAACCCTTCGGTTTTCCTATCTTTATAGGAATGAAAAAATTTATTCATGTCTGTGCTTGGCGGGATATCATCAACATACAAACTGCACTTCACTTTTTTTTGTTTCGTGTCGAACAAACATTTCTTTGAAATCTAAGCCAAGGATCGTATTGAAAATTAAAATTTGTATCGTTTCTTGAATTTTCTTAGGGAAAGGAGCAATCTTTAATAGTGTGACCAATGCAACCACACTAAAAAAAAGAGTCTAGAAGACGTTCGTAACGAATATCAAACTAGTGCCCTTTAGGATGATTTGTTATCTCAATCTTAATTCCTTGACGTAAAGGTTTAGAAATATCAATCGGAACTTTTAATCTCATGTTCTCACCCCAACAAAACTCCTCTTGATCTGAATCAACTTTCAACAAATTCTTTATTATATTGCCCAGTTTCTTTGCCAAGTAGTTGTTTTGATAACCAAGGAGAAGATCCAAAATTCTGATCCAGAAAACCACAAACTAAAAAGTATAATATGAAATAATGGAATCAACCTTTGGTATCTCCAAATCATCTAGTGTTTATAAAATATCCAAGGTCTTGATTTCAAAATTCGAACCTTATCTTTAATTGAGTGGAATTTAAAAAGGTTCTTGCATACTATCGAGAAACCCATTTCACTCTCCAGGCATTGTTCATAACATTCTTTTGTTGGGTTTTTGAAAAAATATTTGAAGTTCAGTTTGTTCCACATCGGTTTAATTGAAGAATGAGGATGGGCTCCATGCCTATAAAAAGAGTTGATGCTTCTAGTTTTAAGTCGTTCCAGTTAGAAACAATTTAAGCTTAGTGTACTAACTCTAATTAAATTCCTTTTGTATTCTCTAGTTGGAGAGTGGAAAAAATGTGTGATTAGTCAAAAGATTTGAGAGAGTGCTCTTATAATTGGCGGAGGAGAGAATTGTTTTGTGTGATTGTAACAATTTTTTCACATAGTGGATTTCTTTCTGATAGGTCATGGTTTTTCTCTGAGTTGGGAGTTTTCCACGTAAATTCTTGTATTTCCAATTTTATTGCTTTCTTTTAATTTTTCTATTATTTTCTGCTTACTCCTGCGGTATAAGTGGGAGGTTTTTCCCAACAAGTGGTAACAGAGCATAAGGTTTGTAGTTTCTTGAATTTCTAAATATGCTTTGTGGTTGCAACATTGTCTGACCTTCTACGTCAGAAAAGAATTCTTGAAATAGGTTGTAGTATTTATGAATAATGTGAATTGTTCACTATTTGTTATTTTGTTGGGAAGAGAAGCAGATATATCAAACTTTATGAGTTCAGTAAAGTTCAATGTGGAGAAATTTGATGGAAGGATCAACTTTGGCTTGTGGCAAGTGAAAATCAAGGATGTGTTGATACAAGTTGGGTTACACAAGTGCAAGTTAAGCGGTAATGATGTTCTAGTGCAGTTCAAGAGTGATTCCAGTAGAGATTCAAAGAAGATAGTCTTCAAGCAGAAGATAGGTTGTTGGGAATGAGGATCGTCTAAGCACATGAAAAACATAGCTAGTTCATCAAAGGGCTCTAGATCAAATGCTGACGGTGTCTTTCTTGTCAGGGGAGACAGTGACTTCCTCTGAAGAAGACAGGAATCATCCTCGTGGTATGTCTACTTTACCATGATAGAGGATGTGATGTTAGAGGTTTCACAAGTTTGCACACGAGCGTTGACTTGGCGGCTATGCAAGGAGTGTGGTGGAAGTTGTGTCGATGGCTGAAGGACTTTCAAGTGAGTCAAGAAGGTGGAAGTTGCATCATAAATATCAACATGGTTTATCGGCATGTGATAAAAAAAAGGAAAATCTTGAGAGATAGTATTTCAAGTGGTCTACTTTTTATGGTGGAGTAGGTTATAATTCTATGAGATCAGAATTATGATCATCAGTGAAGACAATGAATGTTACAAAAGTTGTGGATTCTTGCCAGTTGGGTTTTTGGAAAAATATTAGAAGTGTAGTTTGTCCCACATTGTTTAAATTGAAGAATGAGGATGAGCTCCAAGCCTATAGAAGGAGTCTATGCTTCTAGTTTTAAGTCATTCCAGTTAAAAACATTTAAGCTTAGTGTGCTAATTCTAATTAAATTTCTTTTGTATAAATTTTCACATAGTGAATTTCTTGCTGGTGGATTTTCTTAGAGTTTGGAGTTTTTCACGAAAATTCTTGTGTAAAATTTGTTGGAAGGATCAACTTCATTTTGTTTTAATAGTTTCTTTTTAAACAAATTAATTGAAAGTTTTATTTGGTAACCCAGTTTTTAGTTTTTGATTTTTAATTTGAAGATTTTTAAGTCTATTTCCTTTTAATTTTTTTACTATGATTTTTGTTTTTCTAAGTTGTATACTAAGTCAAATTTCAAAAACAAAATGAAGTTTTTAATATTTTTTTAATTTTTAAATTTTGGCTTGGGTTTTAAAAATATTGGTAGGGAGTAGAAACCAAAAACAAGAAATTTAAAAGTGAAAATGATGTTTATAGGATTAATTTTCAAAAACAAAAAAATAAAAATAAACTATTACCAAACGAGACCTTAATTTTAATCATTTTTCAATTCCATGACAAAGTGGTCCCAAGTCCATCTCTTTGACAACAGTGACAGCTTCAGGTGTTTGCTACTTTACTTTAAACCAAAACAAAAAAACAAAAACAAAAACAAAAGAAACCATATCTTAGTTAGAAACAGAAAAATAACTAAATCAGATTTATATATATCAATTACTGCCTAATACATCATTTAGACAATCACCTAAGAATAACTAATTAGTTGACCAATCTTAATATTCTCAACTAGTTAGGAGGAAAAAAAAAAACTAATGCTCCACTGAATTAAAAAACCAATTTGTTGGCGCTTTGACTTATCCATGGTGAAGAACTCAACAGCAGGTGATATTTGATTTCCATTGAAGAATCTGGATTATAATTTATAAATTATAATTTGAAAACTAGAAGACATACTTAATTATTAATTTAAATCTCATGTTAGTACTTTTAAAAGTCAATTTTAGATTTTAAACTTTTAAATAAAATAGAATATCTTACAGCTTCTAAAGGTTGCTTTTGTAACTCCTATTTAATATATATTATTGTGCAATATTATAAAATAGAGGTTTTGATTGCTTTTGTACACTTCTAAAATGATGAGTTAATGTGAATTTTTCGGCTAATTTCACGTATTTTATGCATATCCAATCGTATTTGTACATTTTAAAATGGCCCAATAAACGTAAAAGTAAAATAACTTAACATCTAACCCATTTTAAAATTTGGATAGAATAAATATTGTTTATTTCTATTTACAAAATATGATATTTAAGATACTAGTCTTTGTATAATACAATACAATTTAAAAAAAAAAAAAAAAAAAAAAAAAAAAAAAAAAAAAAAAAAAACAAACAAACAAACAAACAAACTTACAAAGAATTCCATAAAGTGACCCGAATACAAATTTTTTGAATCAAGACTAAAATAGTCTACATCCAAACATAAACTACTATAACCATATAAATTATAATAATCATCGAGTATTATAGACACTTTTCTATTCTTAATAGCTATTAATTTGACTTTTTTTCCTATAAGAAAAAGGGGGAAAAAAACAGAGAATTCTATTTCTTCTATCCAAAATTTTATCTTTTGAAGAGATGAACTTGATCTTGAAAAATAAATTTGGAAGTTGTTTTATTCAACTTACAAAATTTTTTGAACCTAAACTATTTTTTAAAATACGTTTTGAAAATTATATATAATTATAAATAATTCCCATATTTAATTTAAATTAGAAAAAAAAAAGACTAAGAAAAATAGTCAACCTGGCAATCAATCATAGAGAATGAGCTAGGAATATGGTACATTCGTTTATAGCTTAGAGACTTGTAGTTAATAATTATTATTGTTTTAATTAAAAAATTAATTATTCTCATAAAGTCAAAAGAGAGATTTCATATGTATCATATCCCTGACTAAAACACGGAAACACACCTGCCCAGATTGTACGAAATTTCTGTTTCAAAAAATGGTTAATAAATTCAAAGAATTAATAAATTATTTTGATGGCGAAATTTAAATCTATTTATTTTTATCTTCTTTATTTAAAATTTTCTACTAAATATCATATCATATTGTGAGGCTTTCGCATCTTTAAAATGTTCCTTTTGATTACTATATTTTCAATTTGATTCACTTTGATTCATGTATTTTCAAAATAGTTTGGTAATAATTTGGTTTTTAAATTTTTTTTTTTTAAAATTAAGGTTATAGATACGTCCACCTTCAAATTTTTTTATTTGTTATTTATTTTTTTACCAATGATTTAAAAAATCAAGCCAAATTTTGAAAACTAAAGAAAAAAGTAACTTTTAAAAACTTATTTTTGTTTTTGAAATTTGGTTAAGAATTCATCCATGGTACTTAGATACAAAACATGATAAGAAATTAATAGAAAATGAACTTAATTTTTAAAAATCAAAAATAAAAAAATAAAATGATTAGCGGTTTATATTTTTAATTTTGATTTATTTTTGTTACTTTCAAAATAATCACTTTTTAAAAGTATAAGACTAAAAGAAATATTTTGAAAATATAATAGTCAAAATAAATCAAAATTGAGAATTTAGAGGTGAAATGAATATTTTAAAATAATAAGGATGATAATAAACTAAAATTAAAAAGGTCAAGAGACCAAAATAACAATTAATTCTGAAATTTAAAATAAAAATTGGGATCGTTTTACTTCACCTCTGTAAAGTATACATTCATATCGATTTTGCATTTGCATTTATACCCTTTCCACTTGACAAAATTAATTGAAAAACCCAGTTGACGCTTCTCAATGGCCTCGCAAAACCGCCGTTCCCCAGCCCTCGAAACCATCGAAAACCAGGCGGAAACCCGTAAACGGACGTCAATAAGCAGTTTACCGGGAACAGTAATGGAAAAGCTTAAAACCAATCTGGTATTCAAGTCAAAATGGGCTGAATTAAACGGCGCAATGGGCGATTTAGGGACATATATTCCCATAGTTTTAGCTCTGACATTATCCAAAAACATCAATTTAGGCACCACTCTGATTTTCACCGGAATTTACAACATCGTTACCGGCTTGATCTACGGCGTTCCGATGCCGGTTCAGCCAATGAAGTCGATCGCCGCGGCGGCTCTGGCTGATGCAGAGTTCGGCGTGGCGGAAATCATGGCGGCCGGAATCTTGACCGGTGGGATTCTGTTTGTTCTGGGTGCGACGGGGCTGATGCATTTGGTTTACAAATTGATGCCGTTGGCGGTGGTGAGAGGGATTCAATTGGCGCAAGGATTGTCGTTTGCTCTGACGGCCGTTAAATATGTTCGTTATGATCAAAATATGGCGAAATCGAAATCCGGTGACGGTCGAGAATGGTTTGGATTAGATGGGTTGGTTTTGGCCATTGTTTGTGCTTGTTTTGTGATCATCGTTAACGGCGCCGGAGAAGAAGAAACAACGGCGGATGCAAGTAGGGTATTCCTACACTCTTTTTCATGAAGTCAAAATTTTAGTTTAAATCCCTACATCTTCATTTTTTTCAAATCAATAAATTTTCAGTAATTTTATTCCACTTTTAATTTTATTTTATTTTGGTTTCTAAATTTTTTT
This sequence comes from Benincasa hispida, assembly GCF_009727055.1. NCBI lineage: Eukaryota > Viridiplantae > Streptophyta > Magnoliopsida > Cucurbitales > Cucurbitaceae > Benincasa > Benincasa hispida. The sequence goes on along the minus strand of NC_052352.1, from coordinate 26,026,126 downwards.
TTAGTATTTAATATCTATTTGATAATTATATTAAAGTTGGTTTAGTAATGATTTCGTTTTTTATTTTTGATTTTTAAAAATTAAACTTATTTCCTTGTCATTTCTTACCATGATTTCTTTATCAATTACAATAGTTAATTCTTAACCAAATTTCAAAAAAAAAAAAAAAACAAGTTTTTAAAACTATTTTTTAATTTTCAAAATTTGATTTGATTTTTTAAACCATTAGTAAAATAGATAACAAAAGAAAAAAATTTAGAAGTAAAAATAATGTCTATAGACTTAATTTTCAAAAATAAAAAACCGTTTTTTGTTTATCGTTTTTATAATTAAGTCTATAAATATTCCTCCCACCTATTTGTTATCTACTTCTTACCAAAAAATTTAAAAATAAATCTAAAATTTGAAAATTAAAAGAATAATTTTAAAAACATTGAAAATTTCAATTGTCTCATTTTAGTCAAATCCCTATAATTAATTTATTGTTAATTATTTTTGACAATTTATTTGTCTTTAGTTTATCACATATTGTTAAATTATTATTATTGAACCAATTTCGATAAAAGAAATTAACTCTAAAAGACTAAATTTAAGATTAATTGATGGTATATAGACTAAATTTAAGATTTAATAAAAATATAAATTAAGATTATTGTAATTACCAAAATTAGACAGCTAAAAATAGTAAACTCAAAATACTAATATGGTCTAAAATGTTATTTTAATCTTTGAAAAAAAAATGAGTTATCTTAAACCATTTTAATATAGGATTGTTTTTAAATATAGAGAAATGAGTATAAATGTAACATATGTTATTATCTATTAAGGATAGACACTAAATGTAATCGGTAGTGACATTTTGCTATATTTGAAAATAATTTCAATTGTTTTGCCAATTAAAACAATTATCAATTAATTAATTGTTTTAAATTTAATATATAATTTTTATTCCTAAACTTACAAGGAGTTGAAATTGAAGCCCAAGGAGAATCAAAACGAAGGAAAGAGAAGCTTAGGAAGATCATAACTTCCCTTCCGTCAGCTTTCATAATTTTCTTATTAGGCGTTGTTTTTCTCTTCATCCGTAGTCCAAAAGTTGTTAAAGAAATTACATTCGGACCGTCATCTATAAGCATTGTGAAGATCACAAAAAGCCAATGGAAAAAAGGGTTCATAAAGGGAACAATTCCTCAGCTTCCTCTCTCCATTCTAAACTCAGTTATCGCCGTTTGCAAGCTCTCCCTGGACCTTTTTCCGGGCAAGATTATCACCGTCACATCGCTGTCCGTCACCGTAGGGCTTATGAACATCGTTGGCTGCTGGTTCGGCGCCATTCCAACTTGTCATGGTGCTGGCGGCCTTGCCGGTCAGTACAAGTTCGGTGGCAGGAGTGGCGGCTGTGTTGTATTACTCGGTTCCGCCAAATTGATTCTTGGCTTGATTCTTGGAAGCTCTCTTGCAAAGGTTCGGTTCACTCTAACTCAAAAGATTTAGCTGATAAGTTAAGATATACATTTAAGGTTGAATACTATCAGTTTGTAATTCCTAGTTAAAATGAATAACAAAAATTGACGACATTGAGTAACATAAAAACTAAACACACATCCATCGATATGTCTATTACTTAAATTTCACAACAAAATTTCATAAATCATCCTTTTAAAAACTCTATTAAAATTATTAGTGAACACATTCTTAATTAGCCTCTTCAATAATATGAACTAAATTGAAACTAATCTCAAATCATACCTATGAGAACTAATTTATTAAATTGATAAAGATATAATAAATTGAAAATTCATAATAAATAGTAAGTTCAAATTATATGAGACTAAATTTGTAATCTAACCTAATGTTACTAAAACAGAAAAGCTTAAGCTGATAAATAAGGTTATATATAATGGCACATTTAGGTTTTGAACCAATTTCCGGTAGGGATTTTGGGAGTTCTACTGCTGTTTGCCGGAGTGGAGCTAGCGATTGCAGCGAGAGACATGAACAGTAAAGAGGAGGCATTTGTGATGGTGATATGCACCGGAGTTTCGTTGGTTGGCTCCAGCGCTGCCCTAGGGTTCTTGTGTGCCATGGTGGTGCACATCCTGCTCTGGCTTAGAAAATGGGGTAAAGAAGATAACCATTAGCCCTTTGCTCTTCATAATTAATATATAATTTGTCGATATATTGTGTTTTAGATGTCTTAGCTTAAAAAGGAAAAAATTGGGGTAACGGTTTGAGATCCCGAGCTATGAAATAATTGTTGAAACGATATGTAAGACCATTGAATTTTGTGTTTGGATTATATTTTGAAATTTGTCCCTTGGATTTGGTTGAGGGGAAGAGTATATATTTTGCTTTTGTAAGTATGGTGCTTGAAGAATCTATATGATTATTGTGATTTCTTTTTCTTTTTTTTTTTTTTTTTTATAGGAAGTTTATGTTTTGGGTTGATTGTATAAATGTTGGAATTATTTAAATAAAGGGCTTACATTTTACATTTTATTTGGATTAGATTTGGGATTATGATTTTGTTTATTAATTTGTTTGAATTATTTTTCAATGATGTATGATTGATTTTTGTTTTAACATTTAAATCGTATATAAGTAATTTAATGAGATGTTTTCAAATAAAGAAAAATTAACCAATTTATTTATAATATAACAAAATATCTCTATCTATTCGTGGTAGATTATAATAGACATCTATCAATATCTTATAGATATTATCGCGGTCCATCATTTAACATTTTGTTTTACTTAAAAATTTTGAATAGTTTTATCATTTAAAATAATTAATCTAATATTAATTAAAGAAACTGTATACAATTTCATGTCATTCATGAATTTAATGATGTCACTTGAAAAAATTATAAACTTATGGTGTAGTATATATAAAAGCATCAACAGAAAAAAACTCTAAGTTGAAAGATGTTACGAAATTTATAGTTTTTGTTACTTGATGAATGTTAGTCTGTTAATCGTTTTACATTTTTATTTTTTTTAAGTTATATAAGGTGAGAAGTTTAAATGTTTAAATGTTTAAATGTTTGACCTCTTAATTGAAAATATATTCCTAAAAAACAGAACAATGTTTCATAACCACCACCACTATAATAAATAAATAAATAAATAACTTTACCAATTATTTTAAAAAGTTTCATATTCTTTTGAAAACTAATATTATTCTTCATCTTTTATAATCATTTCAAAACCACTTTCAAAATAGAAATCTGTTAAAATATTTATGCAAAAAGGTTGAGACCTTTAACGGTGTGACAATGACCCAAAATAAAATTCATATCTCAACACCGTCACATTGCTTCATATCACCATGACATCCCTATTTTAAGTTCCAATTCTCTTAACTACTGACATCTTTAACAATTTCTCTTTCCTCTCTCAGTTACACTCTTTTCCACTCTCATTGCAGCTTCTACTAGTTTAGAAAACTTGACCCACTCAACACTAGCTACGACAGGGATTTGAATATCTTCTCTCAATCCTTCCTCGAATCATTCACATCTTTCAACTTCATCCTCAATTATGTTGATGGCATACTTTGAAAGTTCGGTGTATTTCTTCCCATACTTAGCCACCGTTACAAGACCTTGTACGAGCTTCAGGAACTCATTCCATTTTGTATCATGGAATAGTCAAGGGTAGTATTTCTCAAAGAAGGATTTCTTAAATTCACTCCAAGTGAGTTCCTCCATCTCTTTCCATCTATTCTCAACTACTCGCCACCAATCTTCGACTCCTTTTTTTAACAAAAAGACAACGAGTGTTACTTTCTGATCTTCAGGACACCTCATTATCCTGAAACACTTTTCTATCAAGTTAATCCAAACTTCAACATCTGTTAGATCTATGGTCTCCTAGAAAGTAGTAGCACCTAATGCTTTTAACCTTTCTATGTCATATCTCCTCTCAGGGTCTAGTTGTGCTGCTCCAATTTCCACAGCTAACTGTTGGGCAAGATTTTCAAAGAACGACCCTTCCTTACCAATCCTTACCTAAGGATGGCTCAATTCACCCTCTCCTTCCTCACTATATCTCCCAGTAGTGTTGTGAGTTCCGACCTCGAGCTGTCTATTACGTCTGCCAATTCGACGCATTTTTCCTATAATGAAATGATGACAAGCTTATTCAGTGATACAACATTTATTTTATCAGTGCAAATCTAACATGTGCCAACTTCCACCAATAAAATGCTATCTCTCCGACCCAAACCCTCAGGTTTTCATTAAAATCTTGTTTTGATACCAATCTGTCACACCTCAATCCAGATAACCCTCTTTACTTGGAAAGAGATGTGATGACAGTAAACATCAACACTCTCGTGACGTTTACTATCCAACTAGTCTTGTTAAACCTGATAATTCATTTTAAAACTCTTACGAACATAATCATAATCAAATGATTTCAGCCCAACACAAACAACTTGTTATGAGCATCATTCTTAAGACATGTAGCTTTTCTATTTCTAAGACAATGCACAAATTAAATGAACTTACTTTACAACGAGATATCATTGATAATTACACTTTTATTACACGCTTTCCCCAATCTATATGATCCTAATTGTGACTCAGTACAACCATACATACATACACAGGCTATAGAACTTAAACTTTATGAATGACTCGATGTAGTGGCAGACTTCGACTTTTCATGGCACCCAGAACTCCTTTGCTACCTGGAGGGAGAAAAACATAAAGATAAAATGAGTGGAAGCCCAATAAGTGGTACATTTATAATAACATAAGTTTTGTTTTTTTATAAATCATTTGTGGAAAACATTATAAGCTTAAGAAATCTTTGGTGTATTCAAATCACACGAACTTTTGAAAATCACACCAAGATAATTCACAATCATCTAAATCATTTAAGAGTGATCATAAACCACATAACTTTTCAAACTCATAAGTTCAGAAGTTTCCATGATCATAATTCAAAAATAGATATTTAGACAAAATCATATTGAGTTACTGAAAACCCATTTCAAACCTGAATCCAAGTTTCCATCAATTCCAGGGTCATATGTGTACACAGAGCTCACACCACAAGCTCAGGTTCCTTCCTGAGTTCAACCATATTTTAGCCCCAGAAATCCCCTGCTAGCTTGAGGTACTAACCATTTCAATAACTTGTACTTTCCACACTACAAATCGAGGATTCGGATTCCTATGTTGACCTATTCGGCCCAGCCAATCTGAATCTCGATTAAGGTATTGGATTCTTGTGTTGCTCCGTTTTGGGCCCAGGCAATCCCCTCCAACCTGTATGATGCTTCAGAAAATATTCTCACTATCAGGTACTAATTAGATCTCAATCTTGGGTTCTTGTGTTGAGCTCTTTCTTATTTCCTAAACCAAACATAAACTCAAATAATGGCTAATTATCCCTTAGGAATAACTAATTCCACTTAATTTTTCCTTAAACCCTAATGCTTTTACATTTTAAGGTTTTTGCACTTTAGCCCCTAGAGTAATTCAAATTTACCCTAAGGCCTCTCTTAATTCACTTTTAGTGTCATAACCACTTTAAGATACTAATTGGATCTCAATCTTGGGTTAGTAGAACTTAAGAAAGTCAAAATTAAAGAATTTTTCAATAGGGACAGCTTAAGGCCTTTGTATAACTACTATGTTTTCGGTCAGCTTCTTCCATGATTTTAAACTTTGATTTCATTCAATCCAGCCCCAAAACCACCCAAATTTTTTCCATAAAACTCTTTAACTCTCTAAATTAAATTGTCCATAGGTTTAAAGTCCATAAATTGCCTCGGATAGCCCCAAATTTCCATAGTTTTTCCAATTGCTTTGTTTTTGCGAGAACTAGCGTAACTTACTGTTTCCTTCCGAATTGATGGCCTTCCGATCATGTTTTCCTTAGCCCTCATGAGTCTTCCTTATTCAATCTGTTGACCTGAGCTATACTTACTAACTTTTCAGCTCAGTGTTGTAACAGTAGAAGTACTCGACTAAAAATAAAAGAAGAATAGGAGAAATAACAAACAACACAGAAATTATAGTGGTTCAATCTCAAGGTGAGATTTACATCCACTATGAAAGGTCTCTCAATCTTCTTTACTAATATTTATAACAGGAATACAGAGAAATTCTTTTTAGAAGAGGAAATACAAAGTCCATCATCACAGCAACAAGAAGAAAATACTTAAATAGGCAATGCTTCAAAGTTGCATACACATACTTGGTCTTCGTCAGCACCTTACTCGATGCTTGATCGCTCGCTAACTCACTGATCACCTGAAAGCTTGCTCGCTTACTTGATGCACGCTTACTCGCTTCCTCGATGCTCCCTTGAATGCTTGTTCAATCGGCCATTTAATAACATCAGGGGAAACACTTCAGCTAGGATCACTTTACGCACGAAAAAAACCCTGGAAGGAGAAACGAATTCAGGTGACATACCTCAAACAATCAATCAATCCCATGCAGCCTTCTGTAATGGATTTGTGGAGGAATATTATTGATTTAACTCATTCACAAATAGCTTGAAGATGGGCCTAAAAGAAACAATAACAATACTCTTTCCCTGCAGACTATAAAAAGTATACCAAGCCCAATAAGAAGCTTAATTAATGTGCTGAAAAGAAGACAAGCCCACTGAATATAATAAAGGGCCCAAATGTATTAAGCTAGCAAAAAACTACAACAATTATCCACCTTGCTACATAATACATCAGTAAGAAAAATTTAGGATATTTCCCAATAATAGTGTTCACAAAGAACCAACCTTGAGAGCCTTCAAACAGCTCTCAAGTTTATGTGCAGGTAAAGTCTTTGTTAAGGCATCAGCTGCATTTTAAGAGGATGAAATTTTCTCAATCCTTACTCTTCCTTCTGCAATTACATCTCTTATGAAATGGAACCGAACATCTATATGTTTGGTTCTTTCATGGTAAGACTGATTCTTTGACCAGAAAAAAAAAAAAAGAAAACTGCACTTTGGCTATCATAAAAAAATCACCAAATCATCCTTAAGCAAATCTGAAATTCTTCTGCTAACTCATTAAGCCAGATAGCTTCGTTAAATGATTTAGTTAGAGCCATGTATTCATCTTTTGTGGTTGATAAAGCAACCATTGATTGTAAGGATGATTTCCAGCTCACTGTGTTTCCAAAAGAACTTGAAAACTAAATTGAACAAAGATCTTTTCTTGTCTTTATCAATTGCATAATCTGCATCCACAAAGCCTGTGAGGACATCTTGATTACTTAAGTGTTTAGTATATAACAGCCCATATGATACGGTTCCTTTAACATATCTTAGGATCCACTTGGCTGCTTGTCAGTGATACTCCCTGAATTAGCCATATATCTACTAACAACACTTAAACAATGAGCTAGATCTGGTCTAGTACATATCATAAGGTACATAAGACTTCCTACAGCATTAGCATATGGTACAGCTTGCATTTAATCTCTTTCATCCTCAGATTTGGGGGCATGCTCAAGCGATAACTTAAAATGAGATGTAAGAGGTGTTGTAATTGATTTAGATTCATTCATTCTAAATCTTGTAAGCATCTTATGGCAGTATGCTTCTTGAGAAAGTTTCATAGTACCAACATCTCTATTTCTATCAATTGTTATCCCTAGTATTTTCTTTACAAGTCCAACATCTTTCATGTCAAAGACATCTTTTAAGTCATTTTTAGCTTATTCACCTCTTGTCTATCTATGCTTGCTACTAGCATATCATCAACATATAAAAATAAGAAAATAGAATGTCTTCCTACTTCATGTCTAAAGTACACACAATGAACCAGTATACTTCTTTTAAAACCACATGACAACATAAATGAATCAAACTTAAGATATCATTGTCTAGGTGCTTGCTAGACCATACAAGGATTTCTTAAGAAGGTATATCTTATTTTCAGTTCCTGCTTTTATAAATCCAGATGGTTGATGCATATAGATAGTTTCAGATAAGTCTCCATGTAAGAATGTTGTTATGACATCCAGCTGATTCAACTCCGTTTTATACTCAATAACCAATGATAATAGCATTCTGATGGAGGTGTGTCTCACTACAGGTGAAAATATTTTGTTGTTGTCTACCCCTTCTTTTTTATTGAATCCTTTAGCAACAAGCCTTGCTTTATACCTTGGTGAATCTTTATTTTGAATGTCATGTTTGAGCTTGTATATCCACTTACATCCAAGCATCTTTTGCTTAAGTGGTTTGTCCACCAATTCCCAAGTTTTATTCTTGATCAAAGAATCCATTTCTTCTTGCATTGCTTACTGTTATTTTAGTTTTTCTTTAGAATTTACTGATTCTTTGAAGGTCAGTGGTTCATTATCAGCATCTTCCAACTCAGTGCAGAATGCATAGTGAACTATATCAGCATCTGCATACCTGGAATGTGGCCTAATATGCCTTCTCTGTCTATCTCTAGCCAGAGTATATGACTGAAGATCATCTCCTTGAGAAGTTTCTACTTGAACTGTCTCCACCTGAGGGTTATCTTCTACATTTTACTGTTTCTCATATTCATTTAAAGTATGGCTCAGTACTTCAAACTCAATATAAGTTTCTGATGCTGCCTTTGGCTCTTGTGCAGTCTTATTCTCTTTGTTAATTAATGTCATCTTGGTCTCATCAAAGGTTACATCCCTACTAATGATGCATTTCTCTTGTCCTTCTTTAACACACCATAATTTATAGCCTTTTACACCTTTAGGGTAACCCAGAAAAAGATACTTCTTAGCACGATTGTCTAACTTTCCCTCTTTGGAATGTGCATATGCAACACACCCAAAAATACTCAAGTTAGATAAGTCTGATGGATGTCCTATCCATTTTTCCATGAGAGTTTTAAACTTTATAGTTGAAGAAGGGCTTCTATTAACAAGGTAAGTGGTTGTTTCCAATGCTTCCCCCCAAAAATTCCTTGGTAGGTTAGCATTTGACATGAGACATCTTACCTTTTCTAGCAGTGTATGATTCATCGCCAGGCCATTTTGCTGAGGTATTCCTTTCACTGTAAGGTGTCTCTGAATTCCATCTCTCTCACACAGGAGCTTGAATTCATTGCTCAAGAATTCCAAGTCATTGTTAGTCTACAATGACTTTAACTTTTTGTCTGTTTGATTTTCAACCAAATTCTTCAATTCAACAAATTTCCTGTAAGTTTCAGCTTTGTTTTTCAACAAATAGGTCCACACCCTTCTTGAATAGTCATCAACAATGGAGAGGGAAAAATGTGCCCCACCTATGGTAAGAGTTTGTTCAAGACCTCATAAATTAGCATGAACATATTCTAAGATTGTTTTAGACGTGTGCAACCCTTTACTGAATGAAACTCTGGTTGATTTGCCATAGATGCAGTGATCACATATGCCTAGAATGATTTCTGATGTTGTTCCCAGCAAGTCTTGCTTAAAAAGATGTTTTAAACCATTCTCACTGATGTGCGTCAACCTCTGATGCCATATCCTTGCTTCTATGTGATGTTTCTGTGAAGCAACTGATGAGGCACCAGTAACAGTACTTCCCTTAAAAACATATAGTCCATATCGAAGTTTTCCTCTAAGTTTCACCATCACTTCTTTTATGACTTTTAAGGTACCATTCTCAAGTCTATAAGAGTATCCTACAGTTTCAAAAACTCCAAGAGAAAGAAGATTTCTCTTCAAATCAGGAACATACTTTACTGAGGTGAGTTCCTTGATTTGTCCATCAAACATCTTCACCAGCACTGTTCCAAATCCTTCAACATTGCATTCTTGATGATTTCCTAGAAGAACCTTTCCTCCATTTATCTCTTTGAATTGTTGAAACCAATCCCGATTTTGACTCATATGAAAAGAACATCCAGAGTCAAGAATCCATTCTGATTTGAACTTGCGATCCGAAATAGTAAGAACTTCAACTTCTTGGTAGTTCTTTGTCACATTGACATTTTGAGTACAATCCTTTTTTCTATATTCATTTTTTCTTTTATTTTTCAGCTTAAAACAATTCCTCCTAATGTGACCTTCCTTATGGCAATAAAAGCACTTCTTCATTTTTCCTACATACATTTGATTTGTAAACAAACATCTGTCATTTTCATTTTTACCCATACTCCTGCACGCATGCTCATCTTACTTAGATCAATACATACCCCTAGAAGATTAGTGTAGATAAACTTCTCCCACATTTATTTAAAACCTTTCTGCAATTGCTACAATGCAAGGCCTGCGTTAGTTTAGCATAAATCCCTGTGTTCGACCCTAGACTTATTAGGAACCTGAATTAGATTTATACTTGGATCTGACTCAGGAAAAGCTTGTACACATTATAGAGAGTGTAACGCGACACATCAACGCATCATCCAATCTTCTCACCTAGAGAAGTGATTCATCATTCATCTTTATTCACCCCAATCCTACTTTACGCCTTTATTTATAATACACTTCTAGCGCGCATCACAAAGAACAAACAATAATGTAAAAATATTATCAAAATAAGATAAAAAGGTCTTTTCAATAACATTTGGATTCTCATTCCAATTGTTATCGTTGTCTTTAATGCCAGAAATTTCATATTTCTTCTTTCTAATCGAAGCTTTCATGTTGAACCATTTTGAATTCTGGTCTCCCCATTGAATGAAAGGATTAAATCCCACAATAGAAGTAATTGATCGTTCTGTCTTTGAATTGGGATTGGGAAAATCAAAATCGATTTTATTGAAAAACAAAAATATAGGCCAAGTATAGCGATTTTTCAATTCTAAAAAATCAAAGATGGAAAAATTTTACCTTTGTAGAATCAAAATCTCTAAACAATTCTCTCCAAGGTCATGAACAAGCTACTGTAAAAAACCAAGAAATTGTTCTTCCAAAGTGAACACCACCAAATGGAGTTCTTTTTCAAGACACAAAGAAAAGAAGCGTGAGCTTCTTTTGAATTTTGGCAGAGGAAATTTTTTGGAATGAGAATGAGAGAGAGAACCAATTGCTTAGAGTTTTTTTTTTTTTTTTCAGAGAGCTTCTCTTCTCTGTGTTTTACACAAAGATAAAATGAGAAAAGAAAAGAAAGGGAAAGGAGTTATGTCAACTCCCTTCCCATGTTGTGCAAAAATAACTCTGTCAGTGAGGAGTTATTTTATCAAATATTAATATTATATTAATATAATTAATACTAAATAATAATAATATTAAGATAATGTCAACAGTGACCATATTATATGCATTTATAATCACACTATAATGCAACCTCCTCTTTTAACTTATAGTTTTAATATGAATCAAGTTCATATTAAATTTTAATCTATAGTATTAAATTTATCTAAAATATTTGAATCTTATTCAAATATTTTTCTCTCACATAATATATAGTTTTCATTATAAATCATATCTATAATTAACTATATATTATAATGTATCAACATACATTATAAATTATATTAATATAATTAATTACTTAAATTCTCATAAATAATTTGAACAATTCAAATTATTTCAAAAACGATTATTCCATGTTTCTATCCTTAGTGAGCTAACAAAGGGACCTATTGGACCTACAGATTAGAAGCTTCAATGATACGAGATTAACCAATTAAACTTTTTAATTGGATTAATCGACATTAATCAACTCTAGAGGGAGGGTTACACGTTGATAATCAGATTATAACTAGATGGTAATGAATAACTTATTTTGGAGTAGAATATGTGTGTTTCATTTTATTGATATTCAAAAATATTTATTTGTAGTAAATAAGATATAAATAAGTCATTTTTTAAAGTAAAACATTAATGTATCAAGTATATCAATTATATACTTGGATGTAATAGAAAAATAAAGAAAATAAGAAACATTTATCTATAATTTTTCTTCATTTTGTTGTAACCACCAACTCACTTGAGCTCCCTTAGTTGTAGCTTCACATCTACAAATAAAAGGAGACGTGAGTGAGGAGAGCAACGAATAATTGTAAAAAATCTCTTCAAGAAAAGAAATAAGGTTTTACCCTCCCTTAAACAATGGACGTAGGCTTCTTTGGTCAAACCACTTAACTACTGAGTGTTCTACCTTCTTCTTCGTCTTTTGCATCTTTCTACTCGATCATGGTCTCATGCAGGTGAGTCTCAAAAGGTTTGGAGCTCAAGATTATCATTCTTTCTTTCAAAGCCCTGTAGAACACTGGAGGTCTGGGGAGGAAAGAAGGTTTCTCGAAACCACATTTGATTCCTCTGATTTTTCCCTCATAGTGTGATTGACAAGCTGCAAAGGGTGCTCAGCTTCAGCTGATACGTGGCAAAGAGGAAAGGCAGCAACATTTCTTTCCTAATTCCACTTTCTATTCATCATTGTGTTGTTCCCTTTAGAAGGCTTTTGAGTCGGATCAACTTCATTTGGGCCTACAAGTGGTATCAGAGCCAAGAACAACCTAAGATTAGTTTGAGATTTGAATTCTTACATAACAAAATTAGAGAAAGTTAATCTTGAAATTTAAGAATGGCTGCAACAAGATTTGAAATTGAAAAATTTGATGGAAAAACAGATTTTGAGTTGTGAAAGGCAAAAATCAAGGTAGTATTAGGACAACAAAAGGCTCTTTTGGTCATTACAGATCCAACAAAGCTCCCAGATAGCCTCACATATACTGAAAAAGAGACTATGGAGGTAAATGCATATAGAACCACTGTTTTAAATGTTACTGACAGTGTTTTAAGAAAAATTGTTGATCAGAAGACTGCCTATGATCTTTGGAACAAGCTGAATGAAATTTATCTTAATAAAGATCTTACAAATAAGGCTTGATTGATGGAAAGGTTTTTTACATACAAAATGGATGTTGCAAAATCCTTCACAGAAAACCTAAATGAATTCAATAGATTATCTTCAGAATTCAGGTCAATGAGAGACAACATAGGAGAAGAGAATGAGGCTTTTATCTTGTTAAACTCTCTACTAGACTCCATTAAGGATGTTAAGACATCAATGAAGTATGGCAGAGAAAAGATTACAACAAAGGCAATTATTTCAGTAGTTAGAGTTAGAGAGCTTGAATTACAAATGAATAAGAAGGATCAACAAGTAAGAGAGGACTGTTTATTGGCTTCAGATGGAGATCCTACAGAAGATGAACTTTGGCACAAGAGACTATCTTATATCAGTGTGAAGGGGTTGCAAGTCCTTTCAAAACAAGGTATCCTCCCTAAAGAGGTTGAAAATAATCTGAAATTTTGTGAGCATTGCATTCTTGGAAAGGCAACTAGACAAAGTTTTCCAAAGAGGCAGCATACTACTAAGGAAATACTTGAATATGTGCATTCAGACCTATGGGGTCCAGCTCACTCTCCTTCACTTAGTGGAGCAAGATATTTCCTTTCATTTGTTGATGATTTTTTAAGAAAGAGTTGGGTTTATTTTCTAAAAACTAAAGATGAGGTTTTTGGGAAATTTAAAGAATTGAAAACCTTGATTGGAAAACAAACATCTAAACACATTAAACACTTAAGGACTAATAATGGATTAGAGTTTTGTGGAGAAGAGTTTAACTTGTTTTGTAGGGAAAATGGAATTGTGAGGCATAAGACAGTGAGGTATACACCTCAACAAAATGATGTTGCTGAAAGGCTTAACACAAAACTGTATTAGAAAGAGTCAGGTGCCAGCTTAATGCTCTCTTGCCTAAGAAATATTAGGCAGAAGCAGATTCCTATACAATCTACACCCTAAACAGATGTCCGCATCAATCTATTGAGCTAAAGACACCAGAAGAAAAATGGACAGGACAACCTCCCAAATTAAAACACTTGAAGATATTCGGGAGTGTAGGGTATGTGCATTAAAGCCAAGGTAAGCTGAAACCTAGGGTTGTTAAGTGTATGTTTCTAGGTTTTACACCTGGAGTAAAAGGGTACAGATTGTGGCATCCTATTGAAAAAAGATGTATCAATAGTTGGGATGTCGTGTTTAGAGAAAATGAGATGTACATATTAACTAAGCAATAACCTACAGTTATGTCTAAAACTAGCAGCACAAGGTTTGAGGTAGAGCCACTGAATGATCTAGAAATCTCCACTTCTCAACATGACTTAGAATTTGAAAGTGAAGATACTATAGAAGCTGCAAAAAATGTGTTTGATGAATATGAAGAGACACAAGAAGATCTACAGAACTACTCCCTAGCAAGAGACAGGAAAAGAAGAACAATTGTTCCCCCAGCTAGATATTCAGAGCCTGATTATGCCAATGTTGCTTTAAGTGTTATCGTTTCATTAAGTAACAATGAGCCTACAAGTTTTGAAGAAGCTACTAACAACCCTGATGCTAGATAATGGATTAAGACCATGAATGATGAGATGAGGTCTCTCAAACTTAATGACACCTGGAAGCTAGTTCCCTTACCTAAAGGGTTCAAACCTATCTCATGTAAGTGGATATACAAATTTAAAGAAAAGATTCCTGGAGTCCAAAAGTCTAGATTCAAAGCAAGGCTTGTTGCAAAGGGTTCACACAGAAAGAAAGCATAGATTATACAAAGGTATTTTCCCCTGTTGTGAAACAAACATCCATTAGGCTACTCCTCTCCTTAGTTATACAGAAAGACATGGAGTTAGACCAATTGGATATGAAGACTGCTTTCTTACATGGTTATTTGAATGAAACTATCTATATGAAGCAACCTTAGGGATATGTGAAGAAGGGAGAAGAAGAGCTAATGTGTCTTCTAAACAAATCAATCTATGGACTAAAGCAATCTCCTAAGTGTTGGTATGATAGATTTGATGAGGTGGTCTCCAAAATAAGGTTCAAAATAAGTTCCTATGATTGGTGTGTGTATAAAAACATCAAGAGCTTTGAAGAAGCTGTATATCTACTCTTATATGTAGATGATATGTTACTCACAGGAAGTTCTAAGGAAGTTCTCAGTCAAGTCAAGACTCATTTAAAGAAAGAGTTTGAAACGAAAGACCTAGGGGAGTTAAGAAGAATCCTAGGAGTTGAAATAAACAGGGACAGAAACCATGATAGACTTTATATGTCATTCTGACTATTGTGATAAAGTTATACAGAGATTCAAAATGAGTGATGCAAAGCCTGTTACTACCCCCTTTGCACACCATTTCAAACTTTCAACAGCTAATAGTCCTAAGTGTTGGGGTTGATGCCCTAAATCTCGTAGGGTCCTATAGTTTATAAATGTATTGAACAAACTCATTGTTTATTTGATAAAATATATGATATTTTATTCAAAATCATTGTCTATTTAATAAAAATATATGATATTTTATTCCACATTTTAGTTGCATTAACCACAAATCAATAAATTAACATCCAAGGTTATCTTGTAACTTAAACATGTATGTAGAGACATACGAGTGGATCATGTTTGAGTGATAACCTAAATGGTTTATAGTAGATGGATAAGGCTAGGTACCTTGTCCTGGTGACACTATGAGTATGGCCCGCTTTGTAGGTGTTACAATTGTTTTAAAGTGTTACACATGATATGATCCTGATCATTCATATATAGACATGTGAGCAGGGATATTCTATACAAAGGAGTTTGTATAAGACCAGACCATGAAATATTTAGTCTCATTATATAACATTGTTCATAATAAAGACTTACATTTCACCAGGATGACCATAGGTAACATGACCTGAATCCTGAGTGAGTTGTGAACTCCTGCCTATAAGGGCGGTTCTTTGATTTGTATAGGTGAGAATGGTCAGATCGCCGACTCAACATGCCTACCCTTTTGGGAATTTGTCTGATTGGGGAGCTGGGAACACACCTACACAAGAAGGAATTTACTCCTTCCCCGAGATAGGGGTAAGTAGATAAATTGCTCCCTTAAGGGCTGATTCCGGGACTTGAACAATATGACGCCACACCCTCTCCTGGTTTATTCATAGTTGGACTATCATCTATTGTTCATTAGAGGGATCAGTGGTACTTAAGAAGTTAGATGTAACTACAAGCGCAAAACGGTAATTTTGGCCCAACTGTACTTAGCAATTTATGAAGAGTCATCATACTGTTGATTGGTTATATCCAATGGACACAGAAATATATCTGTAGTGTGAAGAGTACAGTTGTAGATCTTTAGTGGAGTGCCAGATAGTTAACGGATGGTGAATAATTTAATCAAAGAGTTTGGTTAATTATTCATGTATGGTTGGAGCTTCAAGCTACAGGTCCATGAGGTCCCCTTGGTAGCTCAATAAGATTAAATAAGAATCGATTTTTGGATTAATTTGAGTTGTTCAAATTAATAGAGAGATTTAATTATATATGATATAATTAAGTTATTTTAATTATGTGTGATATAATTATTATAATGTATTTGATACATTATAGCTTTAGTGAGAGGAAATAAATATTTGAATATGATTCAAATATAATGTTAAATGGATTTGTAATTGTTAAATTTAATATAAATGTGATTTATATTAAATGTCATATAAGAGAGAAAAGAAACTATAGGTTATATTATATATGATACAATATTAAAACTATAGATTATATGTTATATTTGATATAACATATAATTTAATATATATCATATGATAAGTTAGTTATCATATTTATATATATACGAAATATTATTTTTAAACGAGGGAAGGAGTTACAACTCCCCTCCCCTCTTTTCTCTCCACTCACTTAAGTGAATGTATGGATCTTTTAATTATAGATAGGAGAGAGTCTCCTTCTACCCCTTGATTTTCATTGTTTTTTAGTGTGAAAAAGACAGAAAGAGTTCTGCAAGTTTTGGGTTGTTGGTGAACGATCTACAAACTTCTTCCTCTCCACTTATCTATTTTCTCTCATTCTAAAATAACTAGAGCCCACCACTTTTGGGTTCTCTGCCTGAGAATACTGAGGAAACCATTGTGGTAGTATTCATATTCTATTCAAAGGATTCTTGAAGACAGTCTTCAAAGGCATTGGTTTTTGAAACTCTAAGTTTTTCTTTTGTTAAAGTATGTTTTAATTTATATAAATGCATATCTTATTCTTAATTTATAGTAAAACTTATATACAATGAAAAAATGGGAATTGGGACGATCTTTCTTCCGCTCAAGATTCCCTTCAGTTTGGGATCCTTCAATTGGTATCAGAACCAAGTTGTTGGATTACTGATCCCAAAATCCATTTTTTTATTGAATCAATTTCTACAGTGATGGTGGGTATTTTGTTATGCATTCTGTTTAGAATTCATACGATGAATGGCTTTTGGTGAATGTGGATTTTGTTGGTGGATTTTTTTAGGATAGGGCTTAGTTTATTGCTTTCATTTACAAATTGGTTTGTAAGGATCCCTGTTTTGGGCTTATTTGTTTGCGATCAAGTCTGTAATTTAAAGTTTTGAGTCGCTCGTGTCCTATAGTTTGTAAACAGTATATACGAACACCTGTGATTGTTAATATATGATATTTACTTCACATCTTGTTGTTTTCCTCGGTTATTTGTTTTATTTGCTTTACCACAAACCAATAAACATAAAATCCCTGGTTATCTGTATGTGACTCAAGCATGTATGTGGTGACATCTAAGTGGATCATGCCTTGAGTGATAACCAAAATGGTCTGTAGTAAATGGATAAAGGGGGGAAACCTTATCCTGGTAACGCTACGGACGCGGCCTGCTTTGTGGAATGGTCACAAGTGTTGTGACTTGCCACAAATGGTCTGATCCTGATCATTCATGTTGGGGACATGCGAGCGAGGGCGTCCTATACAAAGAGTTTGTATAAGACCTGACCACGAAGTGTCACACTAACGCATCGCACACCTCTCGGTGGTCAGCCGCATGACTATATCTTTATAGTGCATGGTTGCGTTGAGCATAAATTGTGCCTATCTCTAGGAACAATGCATACTTTGCTTTAGTGCGTTCCACCTCTTATCTTCTCAAGCAGTTAGACGCGGCTATTTTAACTTGTAGACAAGCATTGCAACAACCCATAGACAAGCGTTTACTACAGCCGAGGATTAACTCACTATACTCGCACAACGCACACCTCTCGATGGGTTGCTACATGCGTCCAATCTCTAGGCTACACGATTAAGTATGTGATCGCCTTTGATAAATAAACGATGTAGGTAAACAATGATAAAGATAAAGATGATGAAGAAGTGGCATTGAAGAAATCAAGAGATGGCATTGATTACAAAATGTCTTAATATCTTAAGCTAAAATGTATACAATACAGAGGTTAGAAGAGAAATGAAGGACTTTGCGTCAAGGATGCCGGTGGTGACATGGATGAATGGTGGAGATGTTCTTCTCGAGCTCTATCTCTAGCGAAAGCTCCGGTCGTCCCTTGGTCTGGTTTGTGGAGGTGAAGAATTCTCACTGAAAATCTTTCTTAAGCTCTCATCTGTGATCGCAAACCTCTGCCTTGAGGCAGAAGTTCGGATGCCTTGAAATGAAGGTCCAAGGGGCTATTTATAGAGTTTTAACGCCGACAACTATCATGATTGCGTTTATGTCTCACTATTGCTTTGTCACGGTATGGGCAATGTCACATCGTCTTATCTTGTTGATACTCCCGAGGTATGCGTCCGAGCTTGATTCAGCTTGAAGTATCAACGTGTTCTACCCATCTTGTGATCGTCCTTTTATTATGGTTTGTCACTCCGTGGCCGCAATCTCCAATTGATCACTGAACTTCCATGCGATGGGCACATTCAATCATCGCAACTTCCATGCGATAGACGCATTCGATCACCGCAACTTCCATGCTGGGACGCATGCGATCACCGCATGCATTCATCTATGCGATAGCTCGGTTTTCAGCACATGCGTTTTGTCTTTACGGTCGCCTGGCTTCAGCACATGCGTTTGTCTGCGATTGCTTATTTCCAACGCATGCTTTGATTCCTACAATAGCTACAAAAATAGACACTTTGGCACGGAGAACGCATAATATTGGGGTCAGTGAGGATTTAGGTGTAATCGATGCAAAACTCAATTTTTTTGCAAATTCTAAGTATTATCACTGCATTTTTCTACTTATTAGCCCTCATAATCTAAAATAAAAGGGCTTATAATAACTGCCATTTCTGCCAGTATAATCACCACCTCCAAACTTAGAATCATGCTTGTCCTCAAGCATGCGTTATACTCAAGAAATTCTTAACTCACTTCCGGCGTTTCTTTGCGATGACCAGCTTCCCAGAATATAATTTGCCACACACTCTAACCATCACCGCAATGCTTTCCTCCACTTTGGCTGCTTCTTAAAAAGATCTTTTTAAGTTTAAATCCGGCAAGCCTTTTGCTCAAAACTTTTTATTCATTCACCGCAATTTTGCGTTTAGCTTTTGAGAATGTGTTCGTCAAAATACTTCAAAACTTTGCGATGACTTATTCAAATGCGGCGTAACCTGGTTATTGCCCTTTGTTTGGCCTACCCCCACGTGTGTCATGCGGGCATCCAACTACGGTTGCATTAATATTTAACTCAACTCTTGTCTCGTTTGATTTGGCTTGCACCGGATAGAGGAGTTGCACTAATGCACTAATCTTAACGCTTGCCTTCGTTTTGGCTTGGCCCCACGTGTGTCATGCGAGCATCCAACTTCGAGCAAGTGCCTTTCACAGCTTTAACTCTTATCAACATGGGTTTCCCCATTGCGTTGACAGGTGGAGTTATTATTCTCAAAAACTCACTTTTTTTTTTTCAAATGATCGCAATGCAATGAAAGCGCAATTCTCCGAGACCGCTGCCACCCCCAAATTAGAGGTTGGCAGCGTTCTCACGCAAAGCTAAAAACAAAATTACAAGAATGTGATAATAAATGTTTTTGAACCAAGGTTTGCACCAAAATAAAACTTAAGACTTTCAAATTTTGAAGAAGCTAATAAAAGTAAAGAATGCCTTGCGTTGATTAGTATAGAAAGATGCGGTGAACTATACGTACCATCATAGAAACATCGCAAAACAACGCAATCGGACAAGGAGAAATTTCAAAAAGGATATGCTATAAAGATAACAGAAAAGAACCTTAAGTAGAATTAACGCATGCGACAATGTGTTGGAATCATGCAATTAAGACCATGTGTTGAAGGGTGTGGAGGATCCTTCCGTTGTAACTGCGCACCGAGGAGAGTTATCATCGCACCTACAAGAGCAAATGCACCACAACCAGGAAGCAGCCGCATATCCAAAATAATAATAAATAAAAATAAACTAAATTAAGAAAAGCAACGTAAAGATAGAATAGAAGGACGTCCTGAAGGAATTGGAGTGTTGTCACCGGAAGGAGTCTCCCATGCAGGAGATAGCTCTCAACTGCTTGGGTCAAGGGACTCGCCCTAACCATTGGAGCTTCCAGTAATTGTTGGAACATGTGATGGTAGACCATGCACCTAAGACTGCTTCCAGCTCAAGCGACAGATAACCTTTTCTATCTCGGGGTTGATATTGACTTTCGACGAATCGCCTATACTTCAATTATTATTTGCAACTTGGTCACACAAGCTACAATATGCCTAAAGATATTAAAAGGGTGCCTGCAAAAACACAAAAACTTAACAAAGAATTAGCTACCAAGTCCCGACAACAGATTTGAGGCGATGAATAAAAATATAAAAAGAAGAAGTTTAATGGATTTTACACACTACTCCTACTCCTAACAAACAGATTGAGCAATAGAAGACTTGCGATGAGAATAGGTAGATACATAACAACTGTTAACGCATAGTTGTTTATTATCTTAAATCGCTCGAGTAATCCCAGCTCGTCACACTAACGCATCGCACACCTCTCGGTGGTCAGCGCAGCCGCATACTATATCTCTATAGTGCATGGTTGCGTCGAGTATAAGATTGTGCCTATCTCTAGGAACAATGCATACTTTGCTTTCATTTTTCTCCTAAAGTCCACACCGTGAGACCTATCCTCGGCCTCGCGGCACCTTTGGCGTGTCCCCTCAGCGAATGGGTGTTGGGTAGGTCCAATATAAAGGTGGATGGAAGAAAATGTTCATAGTGGATGGGAGTGGGAAGTGCGACAGCATATCCCTCGGTCTCCCTTGGTAGGTTGAATAAAAGTTTATGCGCATCGCCTCGAGGCACCTTAGGAGTGTCCCCCTAAAAGATGGCAGTTTTGCACGTTTCTTTTTTGATCTCCTATAAGAGGATAAGGTAACTTAGTCTCTTGTCCTAATCTGTCTTTTCCCTACGGTAAGCGCATTAGGATGGGACTCGCATCGAAAACGAGGGGTTACACTTACACGGAATAGTTAAAGGTTAACGATTCTGGACCGAAAAAAGGCGGCTATTAGGTTCAGTTCCAAGAGTTGCTTCTGCCTAATGGTTTGAGAATGTCTCATCCTAGTGAAGAGACAACTGATCACCCCACCAGTGGATTTGTCCTGACTCACTAGGGCATCTTGCAAAATAGAAGTTTATAACTTAGGGGTACTTGAAACTATTTTGCAAAACTAATTGGTTAAAATTGGTTTAGTAAAATCTAATCAAGATTTGTTCGTATTTTTCAGCAACTTTTTTCAAATGGCTATAGCCACCTTTCATTGTTAAGTGCCAAAAAATTAACTACGATAAATTTTCAACATGGAAAAACATGATCATGAAAATCCTAATCATCGAGGATCTCATGTTTGCTCTCACAAAGGCTTGTCCTCCTATTCCAGCTCCAAATGCTGCTCGAAATGTTCAGGAAGCATCGAGCGATGGACAAGGGCGAATGAGAAGGCCCAAGCCTATATCTTGGCAAGTCTTTCTGACGTCTTGGCCAATAAGCATGAGCCTAAGGTCTCAGCCCGTGAGATCATTGAAGTCTCACGAGGAATGTTTGGACAACCGTCTAAAAGCTTATGCATGAGGCTCTTAAATACATATTCAACTCCACAATGCAAGAAGCCACCTCTGTTTGTGAACATGTGCTAAACATGATAGTTCCACTTCAATGTGGCGGAGTGAACAGGTCTACCATCGATGAGGGCAGCCAGGTTAGCATAATCTGCATTCTTGCCGGAAAGCTTCCTGCACTTTGTTAGCAATGTGGATTCTTAACAAAGTGAAATATAACCTTACGACTCTCCTCAACGAGTTGCAGACATACCAATCTTTACTGAAAAGTAAGGAGAGGCAGAAGGTGAGGCAAATGTTGCTTCATCCTAAAGGACGTTCCATAGAAGTTCGACCTCAAGAACGAAGTCTGGACCTTCTACTTCTAACTTTGAAAAGGAGAAGAAGAAGAAGGGTGGTAAGGAAAAGGAAAGCACCTGCTAATCCACCGCCTGTCGCCCCAAGGAGGCGTCCACCAGTTGCTAAGGGAAAGTGTTCCATTGCAACCAAGATGGACATTGGAAGAAGAACTGTCCTCTGTATCTGAAGGGAAGAAAGCAACCAAGGCTAAGGCCAAGGCGGATAAAATAAATGTGATTTACTTGTGCTCGAAACTTATTTAGTGGAGAATGATGATTCAGCCTGGATAATTGATTTAGGCGCCACTTGATGGACGTATTTATGAAGTGGAAATATGGACGATATGTATGGAATACGCACTCAATTTCCCCAGGAAATTCAAGTGTAATTCCTCTGAGTTTCCTGGTAAGTCCAGGGTCGACACATGGACTTGTGAAATAGATTGCTTTGGTAATTTTGATGAAATATTTGCGATAACCGGGTAAATAAATAAAGTGTTTTGGTTTTGTTGTTTGCGTTGATGAAAAATAAATAAATAATGCAGCGGATTTGAGAAGCGATAGTTGCATTGATAGATGCAATGAGTATGCGATGAACGGGTTGAGAAGATCTTTAGCTAGCGTTTACTCGGGAATGCGTCAGACTATCCGATCATGTTACTACCATGCACAACAAGTTCATTTTCCAAATAATGACCTAAATCTAGGACGCATATGTTGAATGCAAAGTGTGCATAGAGCTTATTCCTAAGTCTCTACTCTTTCCTATGCGATGATGCAAAATGCATGAAAGCAAGGTGACCGCATACAATCATATCCTATCTCTAGAATGCATGCGATACGTGTAACAAATAGTGGCCCATTCCTAAGTGCCTATCTCTTGTATTATGTGTTCTAATCTGACTCTCCCGAGCCTAGATGCTGACCTGACCTTTCCCAAGTCTAGATCTTATCCTTAGACTACCCTCCCGGGTATCTCTAATGGACGAATGAAGCATACATAAACAAGATAATCACAAAGAATGAAGATTTCCTAGTTGTGCTAGCTAAATGCTTCTCAACCATTCAACTGATTTAGCTACTCATGTCGTGAATCACAAGAAGTGAACAGATATAAGAAAGAAATTCCATTCTTATAAATGAGTTGAGTACAAAATGCCAATGGACGTTAAGGTAGAGGGGCCGGTTTAGCAATTACCTTACTAACCGAGGCTTTTTACACTGAAATCTCTATTTCTGATCTAAAGATGTTTCCCGCTTCCGCAGCGCGTCAGGCCCTCGCTCTGTCTTTGGAGCTTTCGACGCTGTCCCAAGCTTACCGTGAACGATCTACCGACACAATTTCTCCCTCGCGTCCGCCTAAATGATAAGATATAATCTAAAAACAAAGACGTGCAAAGCTGAACAACTTGTTGTAAAAATCGGTTTGAACCCCTTTTTGAAGAATGCACTTGGTATTTATAGGAGCATCCATGGTCTGAAATGGTGGCTCTCCCTCCCGTTGTACAGATGGGACAGCTTTAATTTCCTGATTGATGGTGCCGAATAATTTATCCATAATAAAGCTGAACTGTACTTTGTGATCGTTATCCAACTTTCATCTTTATTGGATTCGACTGTTCATAAGCTTTGTCCTACTCCAAATTGGCCTTTCACCTGGATGCGCCTTACCATGTTGCGCGTAATCCTATAATAATAGTGCGGCCGATCCTTCTTGGCGATGTTTGCGAGCACAACACGTAAAGCCGCAAGGTGAAGTTGCGCTATCGACCAATGAATTCCTATCGTTAATCTTCACATTTGCATTAACGATATTCGCACAAAAAATACAAAAATCAATGTTCTAATGCGTTGGACGCATATCAAACCGCTAAATATTACGAAATTGATGCTTATGGACGCAAAGTAAACATATCTCAACGCGATCCAACATTGTTTAAAGAACTTAGCACTATGGATAACGCTGCAATTTCTACCCGCTTTATCACCCACTAACGATCTTTTGTTCTTTTTCAGGGGATTAGATCGTAGTGACAGCTGGAGCGGTGGTGCAGATGACGATGCGAATAGGCACCGGGCACGTCATCTCAACTGTGGCGTTGGCGAGTACCCATTTGACTTTATAGAAGGTTTCATTTTTTAATGAGTAATATTGTTCACTGAACAAAAAGAACCCTTTGGTTTTCTGTAAAGTGGCTTATGCAATTGTAAATACATCTGTTTCTTTTATATTGAGGTATAAGTGTTTTATCATAAAGATGGTATTTTTATTTTCACAGCAAATCTGAATCGAATTTATATGTGCTAAGGGCCGTTAGTCCAATATCCTTCCAATACTAAAATGTTCAGAACTACGTAAACTCCAATCAAAATGTCGACGAATTTTCTCAAAAAGGAAAATGCCTAACTTTGGCATCTATGTTTTAGGGCACTATCAATTTCAATAGGATTGAGAGCATTGGTGAAGAATGGACTTCTAAGTGATAGAAATAAATCATCTGTGCGAATTCTTGCCTTGAGGGTAAGATAAAAACAACAAAAAAGGTTTAGAGGTGAGAAATAGACCTTGTTCTAGACATGGTTCGCTTCAATGATGTACCCCCCCAAAAACTTTTGGTTTCGCAATGGAGACTGCCGGACAAACCAGGCGCGGTTGGTGTGCGCGGCCGAGAGGTGGTGGCGAGAAGGAGCGTGTGTGTGGGAGGAATGTTTGGAACCACAGTCGAGGGTTATGCCTCTTTGTAGGCTACCCCAAAGGTACACATGGCGAGTTATTTTTTATTGAGTCCAATTGGAAAATGTGTGTGTGTTTCAACAAACACTACCTTTCCTTAGAGGAGGGATCCATATACGGAGCACAGTCCACGGAGCAAAATCGTGTTGCGTGAGCTTTTCCAATGAACTTACTGAAAAACTGTCAAACAAGAGTGTTGAAGAGCCTGCTACATCAACAAGAGTTATTGATGGGAGTTCATCCAAGGTTCCACCTCAAGAGTTGAGGGAACCTCGACGTAGTGCGGAGGGTTTGCGACCCACCCGTTCGCTATCTAGGTTTCACGAAAATCCTTGGGTATTGGTAGCAGATGGCGACCGTGAGGATTGTGTCTTATAAGAAGGGAATGGAGGATGTTTGACCGGGATTGAATGGGTCAAAGCCATGGATCTCGAGATGGAGTCGATGTACTTTCAACTCAGTTATAGGATCTTTAGATCGCCGATGGGTTTCGCCCTATAGGTTGTAAATGGATCTACAAGCAGAAATAAAAAAAAATAAAATCAAAAAAAAACAAACACTCAGAAAAAAAAAAAAAAAAAAAAAAATTGTGCAAACAGGTGCTGATGGAGGTACTAGACCTTTCAAGGCTCGACTTGTGGCAAAGGTTATACCCAGGTTAGAGGGAGTCAACTATGAAAAAGAGGACTTTCTCGCCCCTGGATGCCCATGTTAAAGTCGATCCGCATCCTCCTGTTCCATTGCAACTTATATAATTACGAGATCTGGAAAATGGACGTCCAAGACTAGCCTTTCTGAAGGCAATCTTGAGGAGACCATTTATATGGTTGCAGTCGAGGAATTTCATAGCTCAAGGTCAAGAGCAAAAGGGTTTTGCAAACTGAATCGCGTTCCATTTATCGACTTGAAACAGGAAGTCTCGATCATAGAATATACGATTTGATGTTGTGAATCAAGTCGTATGGCTTGACCAGAAATGTTATGAATCTTTGTGTCTACAAGAAGCATCATCAACGCTTTAGTAGTCTTCTTTAGTGTTGTTATATAGACGATATCCTATCTCATTGGAATATGTAGGGATTCTACTGACTGTAGTTAAAGAACTTGGCTAGCGACCCAATTCCAAATGAAAGATTTGGGAAAGGGCTCAAGTTTGTTCTAGGTATACAGATCTTTTCGGGATCGCCAAGAACAAAAATGCTAGCACTGTCTCAGGCATCATACATTTGACAAGATGTCTCAAATACTAATGCAGGAATCTAAGAGGGGCTACCTACCGTTCAGCATTGAAGTCACTTTGTTCTAAGGAGATGTGTCTATCTTAAGATACCTCAAGAGGTTTGAGAAGTGAGACGGGTCCCATTATGCATCTGTCGTTTGGCAGTTTGATGTACGCGATGTCTGGTACTCGTCCAGACATCTGCTACGCTGTGGGCATAGTCAGTAGGTATCAGTCTAACCCAAGCCAGGGCTACTGGACCGTAGTGGAAGAACATCCTAACGAGAGACTACATGCTCGTGTATTGATTCGAGGGATTTGATCCTATACAAGATATATGGGATTCTAACTTTCAGACTGATAAAGATTTATTTGCAGTCCACAATCAAGGTCAAGTCTACTCTTAACGAAGGAGTTGTAGTGTGGCCGAAGCACTAAGCAAGGGTGCATCGCCGGACTCTACTATGGAGGCGGAGTAGACGTAGCCGCTTGCGAATGGCCTGCTAAAGAGGGTCATTCTGGCTCAGGAAATTCTTGACAGACCTGAAGTTGTTCCAGATATGTCTAGGCCCATTACCCTCTTGTGATAATAGTGAGGCAATGGCGAACTCCCAAGAACCAAGGAGTCACCGGCCAAGAAAACATATAGGAGCGGAAGTATCATCTGACCGCGAGATAGTGGCATCGACGGCGGACGTGATCGTCACCAGATTCGTTGAGAGCACAATGTTGCTGACCCGTTACGAAGGCTCTCACGGCTACGGTTTGAGGGTCACCTATAGAGTATGAGTTCTACAAGATCGCCCTCGTGGCCTGAACTAGGGTAAGTTGGGAGATTATTGTACTTAGGCTTTTATGCCCTAGTTTTATTGTTTTGTACTTAAGTTTTTTTGTCACTCCAACTTCGCTTTGGACAAGTGGGAGTTATTGGGGTTAATGCCCTAAAGTCTTTGGTAGGAGGTTTTCCGCTGCTGAGGCTTCAGACATATGAAGACAGTCTTCATTTGGTATGAATCTTTTTCCTTGTTAATTTTGTATTATGAGCATACCGATAAAGAGTTTAATATGCATAACTGTATATATGGAATGTATATCGTTTGTGTTTCGGTCACTGTGGAATTGAAGCGATCTAAACCCACTCATGGAACTCTCGGTATGAGATCCTTCAATTAGTATCAGAGCCAGATTTCTGATACTCAGATTTCATTTGTTGCAACGAAATAACGTTTACATTCATGGTGGGTGCATTTCTACGTTATTTTAAGTGTTAATTCTATTGTAGATGTGTCGGATTAATGGATGTTTTCGGGATGAGATGCCTTGGTTTGTTTAATTCCTTTTACATTTGCGGTTGTTTGTAAAGGTTCCTGCGCTTTTTGGCATAAATAATCATAATCGAGTCTGTATTCAAAGTGTTTGAAGTCTTGAGTCGTTCGTCGAAGTTTTGGGCAAAGGTTGCGGCTCTTCGAGGAAGGAGATGATCTAGGATTGATCGCATCGTGCAGAAGACGTTCTATATGATCGTTGTCCATCGCATCGTGAAGATGAAGGACTATGCGATCGCAATTGAACGCATCGGTTGAACAATGGGGTATGTGATCAAGAGTTGGTCATATCGGATTAACGATTGGGCACGCGATCGTTGAGTATTGTTTAATGCACATGCGAGCTAGACGATCGTTTAGGTCAGCAAGCTTCATCGCTTAGTAACTGACTAAACGATCATTTAGCATCGCAAGATAAATCGTTTACCAAGTTGCACGCATTGGTTAGACGATCAGACGCTCGCATATTGTTTAAAGTGCGCTAGACGATCGTTTAGGTCAGCAAGATCGCTTAGTAACTCAAATGTAAATCGTTTACCTGTCGTCGCACTACACGATCGTTCGGACGATCAGGGTTCACAGCCTCGTCGTCGTTTATGCGATCGTTTGCTAAAGTTTCTATCATCTAGTATGCGCTGAACGATCGTCTACCTGCGGAAGATTGCTACACGATGGAGATCTCCTGGCGGTTCAAGAATCGGTTCAACCTCGGACCGTTTTGCTCGATGAAAATGTAATATATAGGGTTTTCATTCCGTTTTTTTTTTTTTTTTTTTGGTTTGGAGGCTCATCCTGGTCCATTAATCTTTTGTTTAATACATGCGATATATGTTTTATATGTCATATGGTATGCACATATTAGTAAATCCCACCTTAGGATTTATTGCATTGATCATTCATCATCTCTTTATTGTAATTGTTATAATTTAGAGAAGCATGATTTTAATTATGTAAGAGCATGCTCATGCATCATATAATATAAGAGTTATATTTATGCATGCATAAAAAGCATTGACATGCATCATCTTTATATTATAATTGTTATAGTATAAGGGAGAATGATAGCATGTTTTCTTGGTTATTACGCGATATATAAAAGTTATATAGTAATGACCGGACATTGCATGAAGCATGACACATAGGTTACTTTACAATTGTTATAAATGTCTCGTTATGCGTAATATTTTTTAATTATTTCTTTTTAAGAGTTAAAGAGAAATTAGAACTAAAAGAAATAAAAAAAAAAAAAAAAAAAGCATGCATGCTAACTTAGGTTTAATTCATGTTTAAAACTTGGATCACATAGACCTAAGATCATGGTTCTAATATGATTAGCAACCCTGGGGCTTTAATCTTTTAACCAGTTTAATAGGATTAAATTGGCTAATAAAAGGTTAAAGTGTAGCAAATCTATCTATAAGGGACCTTTTGTCTAAGACGGGTTTTGTCTAGGTTGGGGTATTTAAGTTGATGGAAACGTGTTGGAAGGAAATTAATGGGGTGGTTGTGCATGCAATCATGCGTTGTGCATAGCTTAAGCTATGCATTTACGCTCATGCGTCTGAGGTCATGCGTTGGAATGAAAATGCATTAATCTAGTATGCAATGACCACGCGTTCCTATCACAAGTTTTCTTATGTTCGCACCAAGTATATCGCAAACGCAAG
Organism: Benincasa hispida; assembly: GCF_009727055.1. Lineage (NCBI taxonomy): Eukaryota > Viridiplantae > Streptophyta > Magnoliopsida > Cucurbitales > Cucurbitaceae > Benincasa > Benincasa hispida. Next base: position 25,997,029 of record NC_052352.1, on the reverse strand, counting down.
TTTCTCGGGTAATCCGAGGTCGAACACAGCGACTTGTCACTCAATAATGCTTGTAAAGCAATGCGTTTGAGGCGATGAATAAAAATAAACAAAAGAAGTTTAATGGATTTACACACTACTCCTACTCCTAACTAAACAGATTGAGCAATAGAAGACTTGCGATGAGAATAGGTAGATACACAAAAACTGTTAACGTATAGTAATGTTTATTATCTTAAATTGCTCGAGTAATCCCAGCTCGTCACACTAACGCATCGCACACCTCTCGGTGGTCAGCCGCATGACTATATCTTTATAGTGCATGGTTGCGTTGAGCATAAGATTGTGCCTATCTCTAGGAACAATGCATACTTTGCTTTAGTGCGTTCCACCTCTTATCTTCTCAAGCAGTTAGACGCGGCTATTTAACTTGTAGACAAGCATTGCAACAACCCATAGACAAGCGTTACTACAGCCGAGGATTAACTCACTATACTCGCACAACGCACACCTCTCGATGGGTTGCTACATGCGTCCAATCTCTAGGCTACACGATTAAGTATGTGATCGCCTTTGATAAATAAACGATGTAGGTAAACAATGATAAAGATAAAGATGATGAAGAAGTGGCATTGAAGAAATCAAGAGATGCATTGATTACAAAATGTCTTAATATCTTAAGCTAAAATGTAATACAATACAGAGGTTAGAAGAGAAATGAAGGACTTTGCGTCAAGGATGCCGGTGGTGACATGGATGAATGGTGGAGATGTCTCTCTCGAGCTCTATCTCTAGCGAAAGCTCCGGTCGTCCCTTGGTCTGGTTTGTGGAGGTGAAGAATTCTCACTGAAAATCTTCTTAAGCTCTCATCTGTGATCGCAAACCTCTGCCTTGAGGCAGAAGTTCGGATGCCTTGAAATGAAGGTCCAAGGGGCTATTTATAGAGTTTAAACGCCGACAACTATCATGATTGCGTTATGTCTCACTATTGCCTTTGTCACGGTATGGGCAATGTCACATCGTCTTATCTTGTTGATACTCCCGAGGTATGCGTCCGAGCTTGATTCAGCTGAAGTATCAACGTGTTCTACCCATCTTGTGATCGTCCTTTTATTATGGTTGTCACTCCGTGGCCGCAATCTCCAATTGATCACTGCAACTTCCATGCGATGGGCACATTCAATCATCGCAACTTCCATGCGATAGACGCATTCGATCACCGCAACTTCCATGCGATGGACGCATGCGATCACCGCATGCATTCATCTATGCGATAGCTCGGTTTTCAGCACATGCGTTTGTCTTTACGGTCGCCTGGCTTCAGCACATGCGTTTGTCTGCGATTGCTTATTTCCAACGCATGCTTTGATTCCTACAATAGCTACAAAAATAGACACTTTGGCACGGAGTAACGCATAATATTGGGGTCAGTGAGGATTTAGGTGTTAATCGATGCAAAACTCAATTTTTTGCAAATTCTAAGTATTATCACTGCATTTTCTACTTATTAGCCCTCATAATTCTAAATAAAAGGCTTATAATAACTGCCATTTCTGCCAGTAATCACACCTCCAAACTTAGAATCATGCTTGTCCTCAAGCATGCGTTATACTCAAGAAATTCTTAACTCACCTTCCGGCGTTTCTTTGCGATGACCAGCTTCCCAGAATATAATTTGCACACACCTCTAACCATCACCGCAATGCTTTCCTCCACTTTGGCTGCTTCTTAAAAAAGATCTTTTCTAAGTTTAAATCCGGCAAGCCTTTTGCTCAAAAACTTTTTATTCATTCACCGCAATTTTGCGTTTAGCTTTTGAGAATGTGTTCGTCAAAATACTTCAAAACTTTGCGATGACTTATTCAAATGCGGCGTTGAACCTGGTTATGCCCTTTGTTTTGGCCTACCCCCACGTGTGTCATGCGGGCATCCAACTACGGTTGCATTAATATTCAACTCAACTCTTGTCTCGTTTGATTTGGCTTGCACCGGATAGAGGAGTTGCACTAATGCACTAATCTTAACGACTTGCCTTCGTTTTGGCTTGCCCCCACGTGTGTCATGCGAGCATCCAACTTCGAGCAAGTGCCTTTCACAGCTTAACTCTTATCAACATGGGTTTCCCCATTGCGTTGACAGTGGAGTTATTATTCTCAAAAACTCACTTTTTTTTTTCAAATGATCGCAATGCAATGAACGCAATTCTCCGAGACCGCTGCCACCCCCAAACTTAGAGGTTGGCAGCGTTCTCACCGCAAAGCTAAAAACAAAATTACAAGAATGTGATAATAAATGTTTGAACAAAGGTTTGCACAAAATAAAACTTAAGACTTTCAAATTTTGAAGAAGCTAATAAAAGTAAAGAATGCCTTGCGTTGATTAGTTAGAAGATGCGGTGAACTATACGTACCATCATAGAAACATCGCAAAACAACGCAATCGGACAAGGAGAATTTCAAAAGGATAATGCATAAAAGATAACAAGAAAAGAACCTTAAGTAGAATAACGCATGCGACAATGTGTTGGAATTCATGCAATTAAGACCATGTGTTGAAGGGTGTGGAGGATCCTTCCGTTGTAACTGCGCACCGAGGAGAGTTATCATCGCACCTACAAGGAGCAAATGCACCACAACCAAGGAAGCAGCCGCATATCCAAAATAATAATAAATAAAAATAAACTAAATTAAGAAAGCAACGTAAAGATAGAATAGAAGACGTCCCTGAAGGAATTGGAGTGTTGTCACCGCAAGGAGTCTCCCATGCAGGAGATAGCTCTCAACTGCTTGGGTCAAGGGACTCGCCCTAACCATTGGAGCTTCCAGTAATTGTTGGACACATGATGGTAGACATGCACCTAAGACTGCTTCCAGCTCAAGCGACAGATAACCTTTCTATCTCGGGGTTGATATTGACTTTCGACGAATCGCCTATACTTCAAATATTATTTGCAACTTGGTCACACAAGCTACAATATGCCTAAGATTAAAAGGGTGCCTGCAAAAACACAAAACTTAACAAAGAATTAGCTACCAAGTCCCGACAACAGATTGAGGCGATGAATAAAAATAAAAAGAAGAAGTTTAATGGATTTACACACTACTCCTACTCCTAACAAACAGATTGAGCAATAGAAGACTTGCGATGAGAATAGGTAGATACATAACAACTGTTAACGCATAGTAATGTTTATTATCTTAAATCGCTCGAGTAATCCCAGCTCGTCACACTAACGCATCGCACACCTCTCGGTGGTCAGCCGCATGACTATATCTCTATAGTGCATGGTTGCGTCGAGTATAAGATTATGCCTATCTCTAGGAACAATGCATACTTTGCTTTCATTTTTCTCCTAAAGTCCACACCGTGAGACCTATCCTCGGCCTCGCGGCACCTTTGGCGTGTCCCCTCAGCGAATGGTGTTTGGGTAGGTCAATATAAAGGTGGATGGAGAAAATGTTCATAGTGAGTGGGAGTGGGAAGTGCGACAGCATATCCCTCGGTCTCCCTTGGTAGGTTGAATAAAGTTTATGCGCATCGCCTCGAGGCACCTTAGGAGTGTCCCCCTAAAAGATGGCAGTTTTGCACGTTTCTTTATTTGATCTCCTATAAGAGGATAAGGTAACTTAGTCTCTTGTCCTAATCTGTCTTTTCCCTACGGTAAGCGCATTAGGATGGGACTCTGGCATCGAAAACGAGGGGTTACACTTACACGGAATAGTTAAAGGTTAACGATTCTGGACCGAAAAAAGGCGGCTATTAGGTTCAGTTCCAAGAGTTGCTTCTGCCTAATGGTTGAGAATGTCTCATCCTAGTGAAGAGACAACTGATCACCCCACCAGTGGAATTTGTCCTGACTCACTAGGGCATCATTGCAAAATAGAAGTTTATAACTTAGGGTACTTGAAACTATTTTGCAAAACTAATTGGTTTAAAATTGGTTTAGTAAAATCTAATCAAGATTTGTTCGTATTTTCAGCAACTTTTTCAAATGGCTATAGCCACCTTATCATTGTTAAGTGCCAAAAAATTAACTAGCGATAAATTTTCAACATGGAAAAACATGATCATGAAAATCCTAATCATCGAGGATCTCATGTTTGCTCTCACAAAGGCTTGTCCTCCTATTCCAGCTCCAAATGCTGCTCGAAATGTTCAGGAAGCATACGAGCGATGGACAAGGGCGAATGAGAAGGCCCAAGCCTATATCTTGGCAAGTCTTTCTGACGTCTTGGCCAATAAGCATGAGCCTAAGGTCTCAGCCCGTGAGATCATGAAGTCTCAGCGAGGAATGTTTGGACAACCGTCTAAACAGCTTATGCATGAGGCTCTTAAATACATATTCAACTCCACAATGCAAGAAGCCACCTCTGTTCGTGAACATGTGCTAAACATGATAGTCCACTTCAATGTGGCGGAGTTGAACAGGTCTACCATCGATGAGGGCAGCCAGGTTAGCATAATCTTGCATTCTTTGCCGGAAAGCTTCCTGCACTTTGTTAGCAATGTGATTCTTAACAAAGTGAAATATAACCTTACGACTCTCCTCAACGAGTTGCAGACATACCAATCTTTACTGAAAAGTAAGGAGAGGCAGAAGGGTGAGGCAAATGTTGCTTCATCCTAAAGGACGTTCCATAGAAGTTCGACCTCAAGAACGAAGTCTGGACCTTCTACTTCTAACTTTGAAAAGGGAAAGAAGAAGAAGGGTGGTAAGGGAAAAGGGAAAGCACCTGCTAATCCACCGCCTGTCGCCCCAAGGAGGCGTCCACCAGTTGCTAAGGGAAAGTGTTTCCATTGCAACCAAGATGGACATTGGAAGAAGAACTGTCCTCTGTATCTGAAGGAGAAGAAAGCAACCAAGGCTAAGGCCAAGGCGGATAAAAGTAAATGTGATTTACTTGTGCTCGAAACTTATTTAGTGGAGAATGATGATTCAGCCTGGATAATTGATTTAGGCGCCACTTGATGGACGTATTTATGAAGTGGAAATATGGACGATATGCGTTGATGGAATTACGTTGTGCACTCAAGTTTCCCCAGTGAAATTCAAGTGTAAATTCCTCTGAGTTTCCTGGTAAGTCCAGGGTCGAACACATGGACTTGTGAAAATAGATTGCTTTGGTAATTTTGATGAAAATTTTGCGATAACCGGGTAAATAAATAAAGTGTTTGGTTTGTTGTTTGCGTTGATGAAAAATAAATAAATAAATGCAGCGGATTTGAGAAGCGATAGTTGCATTGATAGATGCAATGAGTATGCGATGAACGGGTTGAGAAGATCTTTAGCTAGCGTTACTCGGGAATGCGTCAGACTATCCGATCATGTTACTACCATGCACAACAAGTCATTTTCCAATGTAAATGTGATGCTCCTAAATCTAGGACGCATATGTTGAATGCAAAGTGTGCATAGAGCTTATTCCTAAGTCTCTACTCTTGTCCTATGCGATGATGCAAAATGCATGAAAGCAAGGTGACCGCATACAATCATATCCTATCTCTAGAATGCATGCGATACGTTGATAACAAATAGTGCCCATTCCTAAGTGCCTATCTCTTGTATTATGTGTTCTAATCTGACTCTCCCGAGCCTAGATGCTGACCTGACCTTCCCAAGTCTAGATCTTATCCTTAGACTACCCTCCCGGGTATCTCTAATGGACGAATGAAGCATACATAAACAAGATAATCACAAAGAATGAAGATTTCCTAGTTGTGCTAGCTAAATGCTTCTCAACCCATTCAACTGATTTAGCTACTCATGCGTGAATCACAAAGAGTGAACAGATATAGAGAAAGAAATTCCATTCTTATAAATGAGTTGAGTACCAAAATGCCAATGGACGTTAAGGTAGAGAGCCCGGTAGCAATTCCTTACTAACCGAGGCTTTTTACACTGAAATCTCTATTTCTGATCTAAAGATGTTCCCGCTTCCGCAGGCGTCGGCCCTCGCTCTTCTTTGGAGCTTTCGACGCTCTCCCAAGCTTACCGGAACGATCTACCGACACAAATTCTTCTCCCTCGCGTCCGCCTTAAAATGAAAGAAAACTAAAAACAAAGACGTGCAAGCTGAACAACTTGTTGTAAAAACGGTGAACCCCTTTTTTGAGAAATGCACTTGGTATTTATAGAGCATCCATGGTGAAAGGTGGCTTCTCTTTCCCGGTTGTACAGATGGGACAGCTTTAATTCCTGATTGATGTGCCGAATAATTATCACTAATAAAGCTGAATGTACTTTGTGATCGTTATCAACTTTCATCTTAATTTGGATTCGACTGTCACAGCTTTTTGTCCATCGCTCTTAATTGGCCTTTCCCTGGATGCGCCTACCATGTTGCGCTGACCAAGTTGCGGCGATCCTTCTTGGGCGAATGTTTGCGAGCACAATCAACGTAAAGCCTTGCAGTGAAGTTGCGCTCGACCAATGAATTCCTATCGTAATCTTCACATTGCATTAACGCATATTCTGCACAAAAATACAAAAATCAATAGTTCTAATGCGTTGAACGCATACAACCGCAATATTACGAAATTGATGCTTAATGGACGCAAAGTAACATATTTCATCAACGCGATCCAACATTGTTTAAGAACTTAGCACTATGATAACGTGCATTTCTACCCGTTATCACCACTAACGATTTTTGTTCTTCTTTTCAGGGGATTAGATCGTAGTGACAGCTGGAGGGTGGTGAGATGACGATGCGAATAGGCACCGGGACGTCATCTCAACTGTGGCAGTGGGAGGACTCCATTTGACTTTATAGAATAGGTTTCTATTTTTAAATGATGTATATATTGTTCCTGAACTAAAAAGGAACCTTGTTTCTGTAAAGTGCTTATTGCAATGTAAATACACTGTTTCTTTTAATTTGAGTAAAGTGTTTATTCATAAAGATGGTATTTTTATTTTCACAGCAAATCTGGAATCGAATTTATATGTGCTAAGCCGTTAGCCATTAATTCCTTCCATAATACTAAAATGTTCAGAACTACCGTAACTCAATCAAAATGTCGACGAATTTCTCCAAAAGAAAATGCCTAACTTTGGCATCTATGTTTAGGGCACATCAATTTCAATAGGATTGAGAGATTGGTGAAGAATGGACTTCTAAGTGAGTTAGAAGAAAATTCTTTACCTGTGTGCGAATCTTGCCTTGAGGGTAAGATGACTAAACGACATTTTACTGGAAAAGGTTTTAGAGGAGAAATAGGACCTTGTTAGACATGGTTCGCTCAATGATGAGTTAAACTTCCTTACCGAACTCGTTTTGGGGTTTCGCAATGGAGACTGCGGTGTGTACATACTCAACTGTGTCCCTCCAAGAGTGTTGCAAGAACACCTCTGGAGTTGTGGAACAGAAGTTGGAACCACAGTCGAGGTTATGCCTCTTTGTAGGCTACCCCAAAGGTACAAAAGGGAGTTATTTTTATGATCCAATGGAAAATAGGGTGTTGTTTTCAACAAACACTACTTTCCTAGAGAGGGATCATATACGGGAGCACAGTCCACGGAGCAAAGTCGTGTTGCGTGAGCTTTCCAATGAAACTACTGAAACTTCAACAAGAGTTGTTGAAGAGCCTGCTACATCAACAAGAGTTATTGATGGGAGTTCATCCAGGTTCCACCTCAAGAGTTGAGGGAACCTCGACGTAGTGGGAGGGTTGCGAACCCACCCGTTCGCTATCTAGGTTTCACGAAAATCCTTGGTTAGGTAGCAGATGGCGACGTTGAGGATTTTGTCTTATTAAGAAGGGAATGGAGGAGTTTGACCGGGATGAATGGGTCAAAAGCCATGGATCTCGAGATGGAGTCGATGTACTTCAAATCAGTATAGGATCTTGTAGATCCGCCTGATGGGTTTCGCCCTATAGGTTGTAAATGGATCTACAAGTGCAAACAGGGTTGCTGATGGAAGGTATAGACCTTCAAGGCTCGACTTGTGGCAAAGGGTTATACCCAGGTAGAGGGAGTCAACTATGAAGAGACTTTCTCGCCTGATGCCATGTTAAAGTCGATCCGCATCCTCCTGTCCATTGCAACTTATTATAATTACGAGATCTGGAAAATGGACGTCAAGACAGCCTTTCTGAATGGCAATCTTTGAGGAGACCATTTATATGGTGCAGTTCGAGGAATTCATAGCTCAAGGTCAAGAGCAAAAGGTTTGCAAACTGAATCGGTCCATTTATCGACTGAAACAGGAGTCTCGATCATAGAATATACGATTTGATGTTTGATCAAGTCGTATGGCTTTGACCAAAATGTTGATGAATCTTGTGTCTACAAGAAGATCATCAACGCCTTAGTAGTCTTCTTAGTTGTATATAGACGATATCCTACTCATTGGGAATGATGTAGGTCTACTGACTGTAGTTAAGAACTGGCTAGCACCCAATTCCAAATGAAAAGATTTTGGGAAAGGCTCAGTTTGTTCTAGGTATACAGGATCTTTCGGGATCGCAAGAACAAAATGCTAGCACTGTCTCAGGCATCATACATTGACAAGTGGTTGCTCAAGTACTAAATGCAGGAATCTAAGAGGAGGCCTACTCCGTTCAGGCATGAAGTCACTTTGTCTAAGGAGATGTGTCTTAAGATACCTCAAGAGGTTGAGAAGATGACGGGTCCCATATGCATCTGTCGTTGGCAGTTTGATGTACGCGATGCTCTGTACTCGTCCAGACATCTGCTACGCTGTGGGCATAGTCAGTAGGTATCAGTCTAACCCAAGCCAGGGCTACTGGACCGTAGTGAAGAACATCCTAAACGAGAGACTACATGCTCGTGTATGATTCGAGGGATTTGATCCTTACAAGATATATGGATTCTAACTTTCAGACTGATAAAGATTATTGCAAGTCCACATCAAGGTCAGTCTTTACTCTTAACGAAGGAGTTGTAGTGTGGCGAAGCACTAAGCAAGGGTGCATCGCCGACTCTACTATGGAGGCGGAGTACGTAGCAGCTTGCGAAGCTGCTAAAGAGTCATCTGGCTCAGGAAATTCTTGACAGACCTGGAAGTTGTTCCAGATATGTCTAGGCCCATTACCCTCTATTGTGATAATAGTGAGGCAATGGCGAACTCCCAAGAACCAAGGAGTCACCGGCGCAGAAAACATATAGAGCGGAAGTATCATCTGATCCGCGAGATAGTGCATCGAGGGACGTGATCGTCACGCAGATCGTTGCAGAGCACAATGTTGCTGACCCGTTTACGAAGGCTCTCACGGCTACAGTGTTTGAGGGTCACCTATGAGTATGAGTCTACAAGATCGCCGTGGCTGAACTAGGGTAAGTGGAGATTTATTGTACTAGGCTTTTATGCCCTAGTTTATTGTTTTGTACTAAGTTTTTTGTTACACTCCACTTCGCTTTAGGACAAGTGGGAGATTATTGGGGTTGATGCCCTAAAGTCTTGTGTCCTGTAGTTTGTAAAACAGTATATACGAACACCTGTGATTGTTAATATATGATATTTACTTCACATCTTGTTGTTTTGCTCGGTTATTATTTTTATTTGCTTTACCACAAACCAATAAACATAAAATTTTTGGTTATCTGTATGTGACTCAAGCATGTATGTGGTACATACAAGTGGATCATGTCTTAAGTGATAACCAAAATGGTCTATAGTAAATGGATAAAGGAGGGAAACCTTATCCTGGTAATGCTACGGACGCGGCCCGCTTTGTGAATGGTCACAAGTGTTGTGACTTGCCACAGATGGTCTGATCCTGATCATTCGTGTTGGGGACATGCGAGTGGGGGCATCCTATAGAAAGAGTTTGTATAAGACCTAACCACGAAGTGTTAACGTCACGTTATATAGCACCGTTCATGACAGAGACTTCACTTCACTAGGATGACCATAGGTAACATGACCTTAATCCTAAGTGAGTTGGGAACTCCTGCCATTGAAAGCGGTCTTTTGATTTGTATGGGTGCGAGTGGCCAGGTCGCCGATTCAAACCTACCATTTTGGGGATTCGTCTGATTTGGGAGCTGGGAATTCAGCTACATAAGATGGAATTCACTTCTTCCCCGAGGCAGGGGTAAGTAGATAGATGGCTCCCTTAAGGGTTGGTTCTGGGGCTTGAACGATGTGGCGCCACACACCTTCTCTTGGCCCGAGAAGTGTTCACACATAGTTGGACTATGTTGTATTGTTCATTAGAGGAATCAGTGGTACTTAAGGAGCTATAGGGGAAAAATGGTAAATTGGCCCAGCTGTACTTACGAGCATCTATGAAGGTCATCGTACTCATGATTGGTTATATCCGATGGACACAGAAATATATCTGTGGTAAGAAGAGTTCAGCTATTGGTCTTTAGTGGAATCACTGACAGTTAACAGATGGTGAATCTCGTGGCTAAAGAGTTTAGTCAGCTATTCACGTACCATTGGACTCGAGCCACAGGTCCATTAGGTCACCTAGGTAGCTTAGATAAAGTCGAGAACCAGTGTTTGGGTTAATTTGAAATGTTCAAATTGACAAAGGAAGTTCAATTATATATGATATATTGGACTGGTTAATTATATATGATTAATTGCCTAAATGTTATGAGATATATTATTTTAGAGGAAATTAGATATAAATATGATTTATATCAAGTAGAGGAGAAAATACTATAGTAGATATATGATATCAAACTATAGGATATAAATATAATATGATTATATTTATTAATTAAATTAATTGATTAATTATGTGATAATTAACCGATTGATCCACGTTCAGATATGGGAAGTAGGGCTGCGAAGGTTATGGTAACCGGCAAGTTAAAGCGATGAAAATAGTTTTTCATTTAATTATTCATTCGTGCATTCGGAGCCCGCGCCCAAAAGAATCCGTGAAAGAGTGATCGCGAGAGTCTATACGATAGAAGATTGTTCGTCTAAATGATTGTCTACTTCACGCGTTCTCTAAACGATCTTTTCTAAACGATCGTTCAGTTTTTCCTAAACGATCGTATAGTTCTACTATACGATAAGCATTTCCGTTATACGATAGCAGAGTTCATCTCCCACTTGCTTATCATCTACACGACATCTTCTACTTCGTCCTCTACTAAACTCACTAGAGCCCACTCTTTGGGTTTTTTTACGCCGAGGATACCCGGGTTTCTCTTGTGGTGGTGTCGTCCCCGCGGCATTGTTCGTGTACGTTCAGATCATGCTGTTGCAGTCGACATACTCGTCGGGTGCCGGTAGATCGGTAGGAGGTTTTCCGCTACTGAGGGTTCAAACATACGAAGACAATCTTCATTTGGTATGAACCTTTTTCCTTGTTAATTTTGTATTCTGAGCATGCCGATAATGAGTTTAATATGCATAACTGTATATATGGAATGTATATTGTTTGTGTTTCGGTCACTGTGAAATCGAAACGATCTAAACCCGCTCATGGAACTCTCGATATGAGATCCTTCAGTATATGCATGATTTAAATTATTTAGCATGCTCATGCATCATATAGTATAAATGTTATAGTATATGTATGCATGCATTATAGCATATCCATGCATCATTTATATTATAATTGTTATAATATATGGTTGAATGAGTGTATGGATGTATGCTATAGTATGATTCATTACCTTGTTATATAATTGTTATATATATATTAGTAATGAATTGAGATTACATGAAGCATGACACTACCTTAGGTTAAATTATAAATGTTATGATTAACTAAAGTATGTCAAGCATGCAATGAATGTTTTAATTGTTTCATTTATTTATAATTTTTATAACTAAATGAAATTAGAATTAAAATCAATGATAAAGAGTTACATGCAAACCTTAGGTTAAAATCATTTTTTAAAAATGTTTTAAAATATGATTGAGATAGACCTAAGATCACATTTCTAATGATATTAGAAATCTTAGTTTAATCTTTTAATCGTTTTAATAGGATAAATTTATTCTTAATAAAAGATTAAATAGTTTATCTTAGTTTGCAATGATATTCCAGTGAGTTAGGGTAAAAGCCACCAAATGGTGATCAGTTACCCCTTCACTGAATTGAGATGTTCTCAATTAATTATTAAACCATAATAACTTTTATTCCTATAACAACTCGTTACCATTGTTTTGGTCATAAATTACTAACTTCCTTAATAATTTCTTGTGAGTGTAACCTGTATTTTAGATACTAAAGTTTCACCCTAATAAGTCTCCCAAAGGGAAGAGCAAATTAGAGCAAAAACTAAACCGATTCTATCTATTTCTAGAGTTTGTCTTGATATTGATTTCATACAAACATCTTCTGAAGGGAGGACACTTCTAGGGTGCCACGAGACGGAGTATGAAATCTCACTATGCACACTAATGAAGAGACCATAGGATATATGTTGACACACGTCCCTTTCCCGCTCACTATAAATACTTTCTCCATTCACCTTAATATTGACCTGTCCAAACACCTCCCGAAGGGAGGACACTTCTAGGGTGCCACGAGACCAATCATATATCTAACGGTATGAGCTTTTAGGGAGAACGTGAGAAGAAATCATATACATCTTTTTCCTCCCACTAAATATTCTAAAACCTTTGGGGTATACTTAGGTAAACCTAGGTTAAGTCATTTATCTAAGAATTTTTTAATTGACCCAGTATAACGTTTATATTAACAATAAGGTCAAGTTTATTAAACACTTTAATAAACTACCAACTTTATTGCATGCTTATAAAATCTTTTTACTAATTCACCTTCCAGGTCAGTTCCCAGGTAAAGGTGTTCCCTTACGGTTAGCTTAAATACCCCAGCCTAGACAGAATCTTCCTAAGACAAAAGTAGTCCCTTATAGTCAAACTATTTTATAAATTTAATCTTTTATTAACTCTTTTTAATTCTATGAAAAAATAAAAGATTAAAACTAATTTTTATTTTTATTAGAAATTTTAACAAAAAAAAATTAATTACCAAATTTTAAACTATTTAAAAATTTAATCAAAACTCTATGTTTGCATGCAATTCTTGATTATAGGTTTTAATTTCTAATTCATTAAACATATAACTTCTATATTTTAATGATTTGAAACCTATAATATGCATCTAAATGACACAATAAATACAATAATTATATTTATTTAGGTAATGTCATGCTCAATGTATCATTGATTTTCATTAACAAACATATATAATATATATATTATAATTAATGAAAACTATATAGCATACATGCTTTTGATCATACATTAAAACATTATAATATGCAAATTATATAGTATATATCATGTATGTACGTACTTTTAAGTATAACTTAAACTCTAAATATAACAGTTATATTTAAATATGATGCATGATCATGTTTAGCCTTTGGTGGGTTTTTAATATATATGACATACTATATGCAACATATAAATAATATAATTAAAACATACATCACATGCATATTAAAACTTCATAACAGCATTAATAGACCAAATATTGTCACTATAATAAAAACGTTAAATTAAATTACACTAGTTTAATTTAAAACACAAACTGACTTCTAACTGTTGAAAGCTTGAAGAAAACTACCACGTTCATGTTGCAAATTGTTACAATCTTTCCATGAAGGACGAACAATGACGGTCGATAATCAGAAACATTGAATGACGAACAAACGATGGCAGACGGCAAAAAGCTGTAGTTTGCATTCCAAAATTCACAGCAAACACTTCACCACGAGCGACCCGGATTTACAAACTCGATTTACATAATAAATACCCAAAACACCAGACCTTTACAATGTTCTAATAAATGGAAAAACAGTAATCTAAGTGCCAATAACAGTAAACAGTAATCTAAACACTTCACCATTTTTTTGTCTTTCTTTCTAAAAATGAAAAATTGAAAGCAAACATGGCTCTGATACAAATAAAGGGATTGAATCCCGTGTAGAAGCGTGTAAATGTCCGTACTTCAATATCCGTTGAAGAAAACAAGAACAGAAAACAAATAAGCATGTTGTAATTTAATAAAAATATAAAGACCGTTCTTCAAGCAATTTTCCTGTCAAGATGTTCCGAGTATCACCACTAATATATCTCCACTATTCTCCCGTAGAAACGTGGCTTGTGGGAGCCCTTTTGGAAGTATGAGGGAATGAAAGAATTTCTTGAGAGAGTAACAGAGTTAAGACTAGAGAGGAAGAAGAAGATGTGAAAAATAATAATAATAATTTTCTTATCTCTTTCTTCATTTTAAGTTGAGCGAAGGGGGAGGAAGTTACTCCTCTCTTACTAACTCCCAATAGCTCCCCACATGAGGAGTTATTTTTTATTTTGTTTATTATTAATATAAATTAAATCAAAATTTAACTTAAATTAATTAAATAATATTTAATAAATCTAATTAATTAAATANGTAGCAATTCCTTACTAACCGAGGCTTTTTACACTGAAATCTCTATTCTGATCTAAAGATGTTCCCGCTTCCGCAGGCGTCGGCCCTCGCTCTGTCTTTGGAGCTTTCGACGCTCTCCCAAGCTTACCGGAACGATCTACCGACACAAATTTCTCCCTCGCGTCCGCCTTAAAATGAAAGAAAACTAAAAACAAAGACGTGCAAGCTGAACAACTTGTTGTAAAAACGGTGAACCCCTTTTTTGAAGAATGCACTTGGTATTTATAGAGCATCCATGGTGAAAGGTGGCTTCTCTTTCCCGGTTGTACAGATGGGACAGCTTTAATTCCTGATTGATGTGCCGAATAATTATCACTAATAAAGCTGAATGTACTTTGTGATCGTTATCAACTTTCATCTTAATTTGGATTCGACTGTCATCAGCTTTTTGTCCCATCGCTCTTAATTGGCCTTTCACCTGGATGCGCCTACCATGTTGCGCTGACCAAGTTGCGGCGATCCTTCTTGGGCGAATGTTTGCGAGCACAATCAACGTAAAGCCTTGCAGTGAAGTTGCGCTCGACCAATGAATTCCTATCGTAATCTTCACATTGCATTAACGCATATTCTGCACAAAAATACAAAAATCAATAGTTCTAATGCGTTGAACGCATACAACCGCAATATTACGAAATTGATGCTTAATGGACGCAAAGTAACATATTTCATCAACGCGATCCAACATTGTTTAAGAACTTAGCACTATGATAACGTGCATTTCTACCCGTTATCACCACTAACGATTTTTGTTCTTCTTTTCAGGGGATTAGATCGTAGTGACAGCTGGAGGGTGGTGAGATGACGATGCGAATAGGCACCGGGCACGTCATCTCAACTGTGGCAGTGGGAGGACTCCATTTGACTTTATAGAATAGGTTTCTATTTTTAAATGATGTATATATTGTTCCTGAACTAAAAAGGAACCTTGTTTCTGTAAAGTGCTTATTGCAATGTAAATACACTGTTTCTTTTAATTTGAGTAAAGTGTTTATTCATAAAGATGGTATTTTTATTTTCACAGCAAATCTGGAATCGAATTTATATGTGCTAAGGCCGTTAGCCATTAATTCCTTCCATAATACTAAAATGTTCAGAACTACCGTAACTCAATCAAAATGTCGACGAATTTCTCCAAAAGAAAATGCCTAACTTTGGCATCTATGTTTAGGGCACATCAATTTCAATAGGATTGAGAGATTGGTGAAGAATGGACTTCTAAGTGAGTTAGAAGAAAATTCTTTACCTGTGTGCGAATCTTGCCTTGAGGGTAAGATGACTAAACGACATTTTACTGGAAAAGGTTTTAGAGGAGAAATAGGACCTTGTTAGACATGGTTCGCTCAATGATGAGTTAAACTTCCTTACCGAACTCGTTTTGGGGTTTCGCAATGGAGACTGCGGTGTACATACTCAACTGTGTTCCCTCCAAGAGTGTTGCAAGAACACCTCTGGAGTTGTGGAACAGAAGTTGGAACCACAGTCGAGGTTATGCCTCTTTGTAGGCTACCCCAAAGGTACACAAGGGAGTTATTTTTATGATCCAATGGAAAATAGGGTGTTTGTTTCAACAAACACTACTTTCCTAGAGGAGGATCATATACGGGAGCACAGTCCACGGAGCAAAGTCGTGTTGCGTGAGCTTTCCAATGAAACTACTGAAACTTCAACAAGAGTTGTTGAAGAGCCTGCTACATCAACAAGAGTTATTGATGGGAGTTCATCCAGGTTCCACCTCAAGAGTTGAGGGAACCTCGACGTAGTGGGAGGGTTGCGAACCCACCCGTTCGCTATCTAGGTTTCACGAAAATCCTTGGTATGGTAGCAGATGGCGACGTTGAGGATTTGTTGTCTTATAAGAAGGGAATGGAGGATGTTGACCGGGATGAATGGGTCAAAGCCATGGATCTCGAGATGGAGTCGATGTACTTCAACTCAGTATAGGATCTTGTAGATCCGCCTGATGGGTTTCGCCCTATAGGTTGTAAATGGATCTACAAGTGCAAACAGGGTGCTGATGGGAAGGTATAGACCTTCAAGGCTCGACTTGTGGCAAAGGGTTATACCCAGGTAGAGGGAGTCAACTATGAAGAGACTTTCTCGCCTGATGCCATGTTAAAGTCGATCCGCATCCTCCTGTCCATTGCAACTTATTATAATTACGAGATCTGGAAAATGGACGTCAAGACAGCCTTTCTGAATGGCAATCTTGAGGAGACCATTTATATGGTGCAGTTCGAGGAATTCATAGCTCAAGGTCAAGAGCAAAAGGTTTGCAAACTGAATCGGTCCATTTATCGACTGAAACAGGAGTCTCGATCATAGAATATACGATTTGATGTTGTGATCAAGTCGTATGGCTTTGACCAAAATGTTGATGAATCTTGTGTCTACAAGAAGATCATCAACGCTTTAGTAGTCTTCTTAGTGTTGTATATAGACGATATCCTACTCATTGGGAATGATGTAGGTCTACTGACTGTAGTTAAGAACTGGCTAGCGACCCAATTCCAAATGAAAGATTTGGGAAAGGCTCAGTTTGTTCTAGGTATACAGATCTTTCGGGATCGCAAGAACAAAATGCTAGCACTGTCTCAGGCATCATACATTGACAAGATGTTGCTCAATACTAAATGCAGGAATCTAAGAGGGGCCTACTACCGTTCAGGCATGAAGTCACTTTGTCTAAGGAGATGTGTCTTAAGATACCTCAAGAGTTGAGAAGATGAGACGGGTCCCATATGCATCTGTCGTTGGCAGTTTGATGTACGCGATGCTCTGTACTCGTCCAGACATCTGCTACGCTGTGGCATAGTCAGTAGGTATCAGTCTAACCCAAGCCAGGGCTACTGGACCGTAGTGAAGAACATCCTAAACGAGAGACTACATGCTCGTGTATGATTCGAGGGATTTGATCCTTACAAGATATATGGATTCTAACTTTCAGACTGATAAAGATTATTGCAAGTCCACATCAAGGTCAGTCTTTTACTCTAACGAAGGAGTTGTAGTTGGCGAAGCACTAAGCAAGGGTGCATCGCCGACTCTACTATGGAGGCGGAGTACGTAGCAGCTTGCGAGCTGCTAAAAAGGTCATCTGGCTCAGGAAATTCTTGACAGACCTGGAAGTTGTTCCAGATATGTCTAGGCCCATTACCCTCTATTGTGATAATAGTGAGGCAATGGCGAACTCCCAAGAACCAAGGAGTCACCGGCGCAGAAAACATAAAGCGAAGTATCATCTGATCCGCGAGATAGTGCATCGAGGGGACGTGATCGTCACGCAGATCGTTGCAGAGCACAATGTTGCTGACCCGTTTACGAAGC
>NC_052352.1:25889556-25975569 GCF_009727055.1 Benincasa hispida | reverse complement strand
TTCACTACAAACATCTTCTGAAGGGAGGACACTTCTAGGTGCCACGAGACGGAGTATGAAATCTCACTATGCACACTAATGAAGAGACCATAGGATATATGTTGACACACGTCCCTTTCCCGCTCACTATAAATACTTTCTCCATTCACCTTAATATTGACCGTGTCCAAACACCTCCCGAAGGGAGGACACCTAGGGTGCCACGAGACCAATCATATATCTAACGGTATGAGCTTTAGGGAGAACGTGAGAAGAATCATATACATCTTTTTCCTCCCCTAAATATTCTAAAACCTTTGGGGTATACTTAGGTAAACCTAGGTTAAGTCATTTATCTAAGAATTTTTTAATTGACCCAGTATAACGTTTATATTACAAAATAAGGTCAAGTTTATTAAACACTTTAATAAACTACCAACTTTATTGCATGCTTATAAAATCTTTTACTAATTCACCTTCCAGGTCAGTTCCCAGGTAAAGGTGTTCCCTTACGGTTAGCTTAAATACCCCAGCCTAGACAGAATCTTCCTAAGACAAAAGTAGTCCCTTATAGTCAAACTATTTTATAAATTTAATCTTTTATTAACTCTTTTTAATTCTATGAAAAATAAAAGATTAAAACTAATTTTTATTTTTTATAGATTTTAACAAAAAAAATTAATTACCAAATTTTAAACTATTTAAAAATTTAATCAAAACTCTATGTTTGCATGCAATTCTTGATTATAGGTTTTAATTTCTAATTCATTAAACATATAACTTCTATATTTTAATGATTTGAAACCTATAATATGCATCTAAATGACACAATAAATACAATAATTATATTTATTTAGGTAATGTCATGCTCAATGTTCATTGATTTTCATTAACAAACATATTAAATATATATATTATAATTAATGAAAACTATATAGCATACATGCTTTTGATCATACATTAAAACATTATAATATGCAAATTATATAGTATATATCATGTATGTACGTACTTTTAAGTATAACTTAAACTCTAAATATAACAGTTATATTTAAATATGATGCATGATCATGTTTAGCCTTTGGTGGGTTTTTAATATATATGACATACTATATGCAACATATAAATAATATAATTAAAACATACATCACATGCATATTAAAACTTCATAACAGCATTAATAGACCAAATATTGTCACTATAATAAAAACGTTAAATTAAATTACACTAGTTTAATTTAAAACACAAACTGACTTCTAACTGTTGAAAGCTTGAAGAAAACTACCACGTTCATGTTGCAAATTGTTACAATCTTTCCATGAAGGACGAACAATGACGGTCGATAATCAGAAACATTGAATGACGAACAAACGATGGCAGACGGCAAAAAGCTGTAGTTTGCATTCCAAAATTCACAGCAAACACTTCACCACGAGCGACCCGGATTTACAAACTCGATTTACATAATAAATACCCAAAACACCAGACCTTTACAATGTTCTAATAAATGGAAAAACAGTAATCTAAGTGCCAATAACAGTAAACAGTAATCTAAACACTTCACCATTTTTTTTGTCTTTCTTTCTAAAAATGAAAAATTGAAAGCAACATGGCTCTGATACAAATAAAGGGATTGAATCCCGTGTAGAAGCGTGTAAATGTCCGTACTTCAATATCCGTTGAAGAAAACAAGAACAGAAAACAAATAAAGCATGTTGTAATTTAATAAAAATATTAAAGACCGTTCTTCAAGCAATTTTCCTGTCAAGATGTTCCGAGTATCACCACTAATATATCTCCACTATTCTCCCGTAGAAACGTGGCTTGTGGGAGCCCTTTTGGAAGTATGAGGGAATGAAAGAATTTTTGAGAGAGTAACAGAGTTAAGACTAGAGAGGAAGAAGAAGATGTGAAAAATAATAATAATAATTTTCTTATCTCTTTCTTCATTTTAAGTTGAGCGAAAGGGGAGGAAGTTACTCCTCTCTTACTAACTCCCAATAGCTCCCACATTTTTTTTATTTTGTTTATTATTATATAAATTAAATCAAAATTTAACTTAAATTAATTAAATAATATTTAATAAATCTAATTAATTAAATAATATTTAATAAATCTAATTTATTAAATTTAATTATTTATATATTTAAATATCATATATTTAATTAATATTATATTTAAATCATATTTAAATATATTTTTCTCTCATAGCCTATAGTTTTAATATGAATTTTATTCATATTAATTTTAACCTATAATTTTAATATAAATCTAATATATTTTATTGAATATTCGAATCTTGTTCAAATATTTTATTTTTCTCATATAATAAATTTTAATTTTGAATCTAATTTAAAATTAACTTTATGATATAATGTATCTATATACATTATATTAATTGTATCATATACAAATATAATTCCCATATAATTTCAATAATTCAAATTCATCCAAACCTTTAACCATTTTATTTTTGCCCTTACTGAGCTAGTAGGGAGACCTAATAGATCTACAAATTAAAAGCTCCAATGGTACGAGATTAATTAATTGAACTCTTTAATTAAATTAATCAACATTCAATAACTGTAGGTCACTCCACTAAAGACCCACAGTTGCACTATTCACACTGTAGATATATTTATGTGTCCATGGATATAACCTTTACTGGTAAGTCAATTATTATGAGTAGTTCATAGTTACAACTAAGTCAAATTATCATTTTACCCCTGTAATTACTTCTAGTTCCTTAAGTCCTATTGATCATCTAATGAACAACCTATTTATGGTCTTACAATAAACAAAATCCCTCTCGGGCCAATGAGAAGGAACGAGCCCCATTATGACCCGGAGTTAGCACTTAAGGGAACAACTCATCTACTTTCCCTAAATACGACAAAGAATAAATTTTATCTCACGTAGTTATGTTCCCAGCTCCCCACTTGGGTCTATCCCCAAAATGTTAGACATATTGAGTTGATGGCTCGTGCCACTCTGACCCATACAAATTAAAGGACAGACCCTCATAGGTAAAAGTCCATTACTCACTCAGGATTGAGATTGAGTTACCTACAGACATCCTATGAAATATTAATTTTTTCAATCAACGGTATTATAGTGAAAGATTAATTATTTCATGGTATGGTCTTATAAAAACTCTTTGTATAGGATACCCCCACCCGAATGTCTATTACATGAACAACTTGAATCAAATAGTTTGTAACACTTACAACACTTGTAACATTTACAATGTGGGTTGTATCCATAGTGTTACTAGGATAAGGTACCCAACCTTATCGTGTTCAAGTAATAACCTAAAAGGTCTATAATATATAGATAAGTTTATTGGATTAAGTTGTGCAAGATTAATAAATGAATAAAATATCTTTTTACTTTATTAATAAATAATAATATTTATAAGATTACAAACTACGAGATTTAGGATATAAATCCCAACACGGTTGAATATGTTTAATATTGGGAAGTGAAAATGGTCAAATCGCATGTGTCTGATGATCATTAGGCACTCCATTCCGGAGTTTTTTCGGGGTTCTATCATGGAGAGTGAAAATGCCAATAAGTTCCTTGAGCAAATTGAGAAATATTTTTCTAAAAATGAAAAAGGGAGAAGCAAGTAATCTTTTGATTTCTTTAACTTCCATGAGGTATATGGGCAGCAGAAACATAAGGGGGTACATTATAGAAATGTCCAATCTCGCAAGTAAATTAAAGGCACTTGATATAGAGATAAATGAAAATTTACTTGTACATCTAGTACTTATCTCTCTTCCTGCACAATTCACTTAGTTTAAGATAAACTATAATACTTAGAAGGATAAATGGAGTACTAATGAGTTTATCTCACAATATGTGCAAGAAAAAGATAGGATTAAAAGACAAATGACAGAAAGTGCTCATTTTGCAACTAGCTCTCGTGATAAGAAGAAAAGGAAATTTACGGGTGCTGCAGAAGGGACATCTCAGCATAATAATAACAAGTGGCATGTGAAGAAGGGTAAACTTCTTACTTTGGTTTGTTCTAAAGTTAATTTAGCTTATGTACCTACAAATACTTTGTGGGTAGATTCTGGTGCTACTACTCACATAAGTATATCTATGCATGGTTGCTTGTGGAGTTGGCTGCCAAATGATGCTGAAAGATTCATCTATGTGGGTGATGGCAAAGCAGTTCAAGTTGAAGCTATTGGGAATTTTAGGCTACTTCTAAAAATTGGTTATCATTTGGATTTGAATGAGACTTTTGTTGTACCGTCATTTAGACGGAATTTAGTTTCTATTTCTAGTTTAGACAAATTTGGTTTTTCTTTCTTTCTTTTGGAAATCATAAAGTTAGTCTTTTTCAAGATTCCAAACTTATCGGTGTTGGTTCTTTAATTGATAATCTATATATGCTTGATTCTTTTATTTCATCTAACAAGATCCTATTATCTAATTCATGTGGTACAAAGTGTAAATTAAATGAGAATTATGTTATTTTATGGTACAAGCATTTAGGTCACATCTCTAAACAGAGAATTCAGACACTTGTGTCAGATAGAATTATTGATTCCCTTGATTTAAATAACATTGAAGTTTGTGTCGAATGTATTAAGGGAAACATTACAAATATAAGAAAATTAGATGCTAACAGATAATCAGACGTCTTAGAACTTATATATACAAACATTTTTGGTCCATTCCCTACAACTTCTTGGAATGGACAACAATATTTTATCACATTCATAGACGACTATTCAAGATATGGGTACCTATATTTAATTCATGAGAAGTCTCAATCTTTGGATGTTTTCAAACCTTTCAAAGTTGAAGTTGAACTTCACCTTGGAAAGAAAATCAAGGTTATCAAGTCTGATCGTGGTGGTGAATACTACGGTAGATATGATGGATCAGGTAAACAATGTCCAGGGCCCTTACTAAATACCTAGAAGAATGTGGAATTGTCCCGCAATACACTATGTCAGGGAAACCCAACATAAACAGTGTGGCGAAAAGACAAAATAGAACACTTAATAATATGGTAAGAAGTATGATTAGTCATTCTTTTTTACCAGAATCTCTCTGGGGTGAGGCACTAAAGACTGCAGGTTCTCTAGACTAAGAAGACGCAGAAAGTTCTCTATGCATCGGTTGTTGGAAGTCTAATGTACACTTAAGTATGTACGCATCCAGATATTACATTCATAGTTGAAGTGTTAGGCAGATATTTGTGCAACTTAGGGATGGATCATCGAAAAGCAGCTAAACAGGTTATAAGGTATTTGCAAAGAACAAAAGACTATGTACTCACTTAACAAATTTTAGAGATCATTGGGTATTCTAATAGGGATTATGTTTTATAACTTCTTCTACCAGAGCTGTAGAGTTTATCATATTATGAAGTGTCCAATCATGGAATATGGTTGCAAAAATTTTCACTAGGTTGTGGATAGTGGTTGGCATAGAAAGATTACTAAAATTATTTTATGACAATAAATTTACAATAATGTATTCTAAAAACAACATAGGCAATACAAAATTATAGCATGTAGATGTAAAGTTTCTAGTTGTGAAAGAAAGAGTTCAGAATGGTCAAATTTCGATAGAACACACAAGAAAAAATTCTATGGTGGCAGATCCATTGACTAAAGGTTTACCACTTGAAGTTTTTCATGAGCATGTTACTCACGTGGGTGTTAATCACTTTTCTGATTCCATGGCTTAATGGGAGTTTGTTATTGAGAATGTTCTTTGACCTTAATTCGTTTATTTTCTATATAGAATAAAATTGATGGTTTATGTTTTATTATCTGAACTTGTTTATCATGTATGCGGTTTAGAATAACGTTTTTAAGAATTATCTCACTAAGGAATTTGGACGAGTTGGAAACAGGCATGACCTAGATCACTTTGCATCTAGTTTCCATGCTATCCATCCATACTTGATCTTTGTCATTGAATGTATTGGAATTGGTGATCAAGGAAAGTTTAGTTACAAGGGTAGTGAAAAATCCACCTTGATTCCGTACTGATACAGGAGATGGACCGAATTGAACTAAAGGGAAAATTCTATTATTGAAATAACTTATTTATGCACGCTTAAGGTTTATGTGATTTAATTACATCAGGTACACAGACATAGCCCAAGTGGGAGAATATTAGATATATTTAAATAATAATACGTATAATTAAAGTATGAGATATGTATGTGGTTTAATAATTTATCACATTGGGTTATTTTATTAAATTGTGCCCTATTATGTGATCTAATTAATTAAGGCCCTAGATTCCTATTTGAGTATGGATTTAATGGGTACAAGTTTATTCCTAGTTAATTAGGTTTTAATGGGAACCCTAATTAAACTAGTGTATAAAGAGACCTTAGGGTTATGGTTCTCAATACACCAAATAATACGCACTCAGTCTTTCGTGAATCCCATCTAGAGGGAGATCCCACTAAGAGTATTCGGAGTTTTGGTTGAGGAAGACAACAGTCATCTTAAAGTTATCATCATCTTGAAGTTGTCATCAATCTCTCAATAGAATCCAGTAGGTTAATTATTCTTGGCAATTTGATATGAATGATCCTGGGGTTGATCTATTTAATATAGATTTAAAGTAATTATGCTAACACCATATGCTATGTAAATGTCATGGATTTTATTCTTCTTCTCCTTCAATATTATTCTTAATCATAATTGTAAATCGTTGGATTCAATACAATATTTTAAAAATCTAATAGTGACATTTTAAAAGTGATGAATACTTTATTGATCCTTGAAGTTTGAGATAGAGAGAAAGATTTTGATAGACACGGATGAAAATATCCATCGATATGTGGATATATTCATAAAAAGTTTGATATCGATATTAAATATCCATAGATATCTCAACATCTTTTATTATTGCTTGTAAAACATAACAAAATGTCATCTACTTAGTCAATATGAACATGAATATTGAATACTAATAAAAATATTCAAACTAACTTAATTACTAATCTAAATAAATTTTATAAATTCGTGATTTTTAGAAATATCCGTCATTATCGATTTTTTGTCGATATATCCATAAAATTGAAATGTCAATATCGACATCGATATTTTAATCCTTGATGTAGATGGATAGTCACGAGAATGGAGGTGG
The DNA here is from genome assembly GCF_009727055.1 of Benincasa hispida. Lineage (NCBI taxonomy): Eukaryota > Viridiplantae > Streptophyta > Magnoliopsida > Cucurbitales > Cucurbitaceae > Benincasa > Benincasa hispida. Next base: position 25,968,450 of record NC_052352.1, on the reverse strand, counting down.
GGTGCTCAGCGACAATAAAGGTGAGAGAACACTATGGTGATGAGAAGATCAGTATTAAATTAAATCTTAAAATGTTATGTCATTTTTCTTTTAAAATGACTAAAAAAAAAAAACCAACTAACGCCGTGACATTAATAAAATGATGCATTTTTAAAATTTTTAAAGTTAAAGATCTGTTCGGTAATCATTTATATTTTTTTTTTCTCTTGGTGACGCTTAACTTTTTCATTTTTTGGCAGATTCAGGCCCATTGGGCTAATAGACTTGTACGGGCCCAAAATCCCTTGATCAGCTTCTCAATGAAAATGGGCCTTCATCACCCTCCCCCCGTTTCCTCCCACATTTTCAAGTTTGCAAGTGGTGTTTTAACCTATTAAAATTTGCCCATTGGAGTATTTTCTGACTAGTTGAAATAATTTAATTAAAAAAATAGTTGAAATAGATTATATATACGAGTCCCAATGTGAGCTATTGGATAACCATTTTATTTTTTATTTTTTTAAAAAATTAAGTCTATTTCGTTCATATTTCTTACAAAAATTTGTGTCTTTTTAAGTTCAATGGTTGCATTCTTAGCCAAATTCCAAAAACAAAAATAAATTATTTTTTTTTTAGTTCTCAAAATTTGGCTTTGTTTTTTAAATCATGAGTGAAGAGTAGATAACAAATGAAGAAATTTGAAGGTAAAAATAGTGTTCATGACTTAATTTTCAAAAATAAAAACAAAAAACAAAATTATTATCAAACAGAATTTTTTTTTTTTTTTTTAATTTGAAAATTCAAATATCAGCTCTCAGGTCAGAAAAAATTAATAATAATAAAAGGTTGTGAACTCAATTGTACAATTTGTATTCGTTAGTTTTTATTTGTTGAAATTTATACAATATTTTGAAAGAAATACTTTACAAATCTAATTAGGCATATTGGATTAAGATGCCTGAATTTCTAAGACCTAGCAACATATGAATAAATAAAAATTAAGTCGGGATATTTTTGGATCTAAGAAAAAGCCAAGAAAAAAACGTAACAGTCTAGACACAAGTAGTCAAATTTTATCCAAGGCCGAAACACACATATTGTGGGCATGCGAAGCCCAAACAAGATTCCAAGGAAGGTAATTAGGTAATTCCTCAACAGGCTTGGACTCTCTACTCTCTACTCTCTACTCTCTACTCTCTAGTTTAGCCTAACTTTACCTTCTTGAGTCCAATCCAAAAAATGATTACAAAAACCCTAAAAATAAATCAATATTTCTTCACATAAGATAATTCACTTTCCTTTTTAAAAGGTTTCTCTCTTAATTGTTGAAATCTAAATTTAAGCATCACAGCGACAAACACCACGTCAATGAACGACACAAATTCACCAAAGGTCAAGTGACCATCAACAAGTCGTAAACACGCATAATTAAATGTGTAACAAACAAAATTTCCATACTTTTTTAACTATAATCCCAAAATTACAACAATTAGTTACTTCTAACCTAACTCCTAATAAAATTTTCCTACACTAAATTTTTTTTTATTGATATTGATTTTTATTTTTATTGGGGGGGTGGGGGACATTCTTTTTTAGTATTTAATCGTTCTGGAAAATCAGTATATCGATTTGATCAGTAGCCGGTAATTTCCTCCAATTTTCCTGTTCAGCGCCTCTTCTCAACTTACTTAACTCGGTCCGTTACCGCCATATTTGTTCTTTCTTTCCCCCAATTTCATTCCCTTTCGCCTTCAATTTCATTCGTGATCCAAATTCAATCGATTTCTTGCTCGTTTTGATCGGAAATTCGTTTCTTATATGTTCGGCTAACTTCGTCGCCGGGATTATTCAACGCGTTTCTGGCCGATTGGGGGTGAATGGCGATTTCGATCCAGATCTAGGGTTTTACTTCCCATCCTCTCGGAATTTGGCGCATTCTACCATTTAGCATTTTGTCGCTAGATTTTCTCTTTGAGGCTCGAGGGATTCGGATCTCGCGTCTGTGCAGGAGGTAATTTCGTTGTTCGTATCACTGGGTTTTTTCGTTGTGTCTTCGCAAATTTAGGTGTGAGAAAGAATTGTTTGGTTTAGATACGTGTAGTTGACGGCGTCCTGGTATTTCTTGGCGTTAATCGTGGCTTGAATACTCGGATTGCTGTGCACCGACATTTTTCTAGACTGATTGGAATAAGAATGTTTCGTTTTGAATTCAGTTTCTTCGAATTATTATTGTTATTGTTTTTATTTGTATATGAATGTGAATGCTCTATGTCTATTAAAAGACGCGATCTGAATTCAACCAATATGGATTATGATATTGTGGAAATCAAGAAAAGTTTATGGTGACGGAAAATATACTGGGCTAGATGAGTTTTTTTTTTTTTTTTTTTTTTTTTTTTAGTTCTATAGGAGCTTAAGACGATAATGGTCTTGTTTGAGAATCGAAGTCCATTGATGTAAATGTTTTTCATGATGTTGTAGAGCTTTACCGCGTTGAAGATGGCTGTCAAAACAGCTCATTCGTTTAGAGATCGGACGCTGGAATTCCAGAACATAACAGAGAGGCTCAAAAAGTCTTTCTCATCTGGCACGGGAACAACTGGACCAAGTGCTGTTTCAAAATCAGAAGAGCAGCGCTCTGCTGTGGCTCTACAGTCTGAATTTAATAAAAGGGCTTCCAAGATTGGATTAGGGATACACCAGACGTCTCAGAAACTCTCAAAGTTGGCAAAATGTAAGTAGTTGAGTTGAATGTAATCTGCAGTGCATCCGCACAGTCTTGTTTTTTAATTTTCATAAAATATGATAATTTAAGCCTGGCATATTAATCATTAGTTCAATTCCTTAGTTTTTGAGTTTGAGAAATTTATTGTTGAATTCCATTAATTTGAGGACCTTATTCAGAAAAACAAAATTGGGAGATTTCAGTATACATTATCACATGGTTAGATGTAGAAGTAGGTAACATATGGGGTGGTTACTACGATCTAAGCAGGTACTGAACATTTTCCTTAAGATTCCATTTATTTATCCAAAGATATTTTTTAATCTGGAAAAACAGCTTCGGTGGTTTATTCCTTTTGTAAGTCATATCTTATTGAGATCTTAAAATTTTAGGCAGTTGATTTTATTTCGTCTGCAAAATGCAAGAGAGAACTAGGGAAGAAACATTTCTCTATTTTATGTGGGTTGGTTTTGTTGTTAGTTACGTTAATGAGCTTCATGCATGTGGGGGAGGAGAATGTCTAATGTTGCCTATGAAAATAAATTTTCTTAAAGATATTGCATGAAGCATTGCAATGAAAAGTTCCAAATTTTCTGATTGAATTTTGATATTCACATCATCATTTCCAGTGGCAAAGAGGACTTCAGTTTTTGATGACCCAACAATGGAAATTCAGGAGCTAACTGCTCTTATTAAGCAGGACATTACAACATTGAACTCTGCCGTTGTAGATCTTCAGCTTCTCTGCAACTCTAGAAATGAAAATGGAAACATATCCAGTGATACTACTAGTCATTCAACCACTGTGGTAGATGATCTTAAGAATCGACTGATGAGCACCACAAAAGAATTTAAAGAAGTTCTGACCATGCGAACAGAAGTAAGCCCAAATGTTTCACTGCACTTTTCTTTTCTTGAATTTGCTTTTATCCATCTCAGTGACGACATTTTTCAGCTTTTTTTTTTTCCAAAAAAGAAAACTTACACTATTTGTTGGTTTAATGAAGAATTTGAAGGTTCATGAGAACAGAAGACAACTATTTTCTTCTGCTGCTTCAAAGGAATCTACAAATCCTTTTGTTCGCCAGCGCCCATTAGCATCCAGATCAGCTGCTGGTGCCCCAAGCGCACCCCCTCCTCCATGGGCCAAGGCATCTACATCTTTTTCCAAAACATCTACCGGGTGAGAATTTTTAAAATTTTCTTGCTGATATATTCACACTTTCTTATTTATGTGAGGCATCTTCTTGGTTGGCATGTATTAGATGATAGTGGGATATTTTTAAAATATAATATGTGGTTTTTGGTGTTTGCAAATGCGCCATCCCCAACTTGTAGTTACAAACATGAACAAAAGATACATCTCCACTGAATTGGTTCATGAACTTTATGATAGACTCCAAATTACTAGTGTATGAATGCATGTGAAGACAGGAGTAGCCGTGTGGGTAATTCATGTGTTTGTGTGGGACCCGTAGGTTTTGTTTGTTATGTGGGAGACATTGGGGGTTGAGGTTTTACTGGGAAGAGTCGTTTGCTGCCTTGTTTATAATGAAAGTGCACCATGAGCTCCTATATTTAAAAAAATTTGTTGTGCTATATTGCTTCTTTGCTTTTGATCCTTTTATTTGGTCTTGCTGTATCTACTTTCCTGTGATCCTGTCAAAGTTAATTAAATGATTATCATGTGGTGAAATGAAAATCATGTTGCTTGTAAATTTACAGGAAGCAGGTGGATGGGGATGCTCAACCGTTGTTGCAGCAGCAGCAGCAACAGCAACAAATGGTTCCATTACAAGATACTTACATGCAGAGCAGAGCTGAAGCTCTTCAAAATGTTGAATCCACCATTCATGAATTGAGCAATATCTTCAACCAGCTGGCAACTCTGGTTTCTGAACAAGGAGAGATTGCTATCAGGTTCTACCCTTATGCACCTATTTCAGAATTGCTGATAATATAATTACTTTTCTGTTACAAACAAAGCATGAAAGGTATATGGTTTCAGTATGTCCATTACATTCAGGTTGATCTTGAACCTTAAAGAGTTTAATGTGCTACACAAAATTGAATTGGTCTAAATATAGCCTTCATTAAAACTGGATAAGTAGTTAACCTGTCATAGCTTCCAGATGTATTGGGTTTATTTACCATATATTTTTTCAGAAACGTATGATTCGACAACCATCGTGATTGTGAAACTTGGTTCCATCTGATGATGATTTTTCTAAGGGGTTTTCCCCAAGCATGCCTCTATTAGAAAATTGGCTTGTGAGATTTCACTTTGGTTATTAACTTGCTATGGTTTAAATTTTCCATTTTTGTTGTGTATATGCGTGTGTGTGTTTTTCTTTTATAAGAAACGAGAGATGTCATTGAAAGAATACTCGAACAAAGAGAGATATCATTGACAGAGGACTCAAAGAAAGAAAAATCTGTAGGCTTTAGGGACGAGGAATTGTGAATCCCCAAGCCTAAAAAGAGGAGTAAACAAGTTCTCCAACCTAAATTATTGATTTCTGTAAAAGAAAAAAAAAAATCTATTTTAAAAAATTCAATAAAATAGACAGACGAGAGTAGCCTGGCAAAGATATTACACTTCTTGTGCTTAGTAATAAATGGGAGGAACAAGCTCGTGAAAAGAATATGGTTACTTATATATTTTGATGTGGAGAAATAGGATGAAAATTTTGGATATTCTTGCTACTTATTGTTCATTTTTCTTTATGATTGTTAAAACTGGAGCAGAAGAGGTGAGGCTTTATTAGTTGTATATTTCTGATGAATGATTTGGTAATCTGCTGGTATGATGCATCAGAATAACCGATGGATCTGGAAACTGGAAAGTACATGTAGGTATTTCCATCTTAAAACTGAAACTGAAACTTTAAATTTGATTGATGAAAATTACAAAAGAGAGGGAAGACATCAATCCACTACTATGGCATGGGAGCTTATATAAAGTTGCTCAAATTGCGATGGATTGAAAAGGTACAATAATTGTTAATTACTACAGAGATTAGGAAGAAAGAAAAGATCAAGGTATGCTCAGGCTGGACAATAGGAGAAAAGATCAAGGTCTGCTCAGGCTGGACAATAGGCGTGCACGCTAACAGCTGGTTGGAATAGAATATGTAACGTGAGCAATGGCAAGCACCCAACTTATGGGTCATAATTTGGGCAATTTGTCAAATAGCTGGTAGGCATAACCGTTTCAGGCCTATTTTGGCTGTAAGAAAGTTAAACTTACAGGTTATATAAGTGGGCCTTAGGTGTGTAGGTACTTGTGTACCTCTTTTACTATTTTTTTCTTTTCCCCCTTTTTTCTTTTTTTGAACAGGCTATGAATTTTTAGGATACTCGTGTATAGAGAAGAAAACATAAAGGTTTTGGTAAGGTTTGTGCTAGGGAAAGGGAGTACTTTATTGTCTTATCCACCTTACTTTTGTTACTTCAACGTGGATGCTTTTGGAGAAAGGCTGGTTAAGATAGTGTGTAGAAGACAACGTCTGATCAGTTTCACTACACCATTTGCCAAACTTTCTAGTGGTTGGATGTCTCCATTGTTATCCTTTGTTTTTTCGATATTTGGAAGATGGATAAGGCAAAGAGAGGAAGAGGGAATATCTCTCATAGCTAATGGAGTTGCAAGAAACTCTCAAATAGACTTGTATGCCAAAAGAACAATTATTACTATGAGACTGAACATATTTGATATTCTCAAGATTTCTCTAGTTTCTTTCTAATTTAGTACCCCACACAACTTCACACCGATCTTGTATCTACAAAATATCTGGTTGAAACGCAAATGATTGGTTTTAGAACATACTGTAGCCTATCTTAAATGCATTTTTCATATTCTCCAAGTCTCCTCCAAATAGCTTACGATTCAAAAGTTAATTCCAGTCGTTTGTCGCAGGATCGATGAGAACATGGACGATACTCTGGCAAATGTGGAGGGAGCACAGGGAGCTTTGCTCAAGTATCTAAGCAGTATATCATCAAATAGGTGGTTGATGATCAAAATTTTCTTTGTACTAATATTCTTCCTCATGGTTTTCCTATTTTTTGTGGCATAGTCGTCGAAGAGAGAAATGTAATTGGAAAAATGAAGAGGGAAAAAGAAAACTTACTTTTTTTTTGTTGTCTATTAGTAGCCCTTCGTATTCTTTCATACCTCCTGTTAGGCAATCCCATGCATATTATGTACTTTTCAGTCGGAAGATCTGGATTGTGGTCCGATATAATGTTGATAATGTGTCAGTTTGTGAATTGTAAGAGGCCTTAATTACATCGTGACAATTGCCAAAACAATTGGCGAAACCTTTTTTTTCTTTTTTCTCCTCAGTAATTTATAATTATAGTTTGTCTCCATATATTGCACTAGATAAGCTGTTAAATTTTCAGGTTCTTGTTTATGACTTCTCTTCTAATTTGGGGAATGCATCGCTAAAGAACTCGACCTCCTGAACACATTGAATTACTGCAGTTTGAATAGCCCTCTTTATTGGTCTCTCGAAGGATCTTATGGATTGAATGCCTTAAAAGGAATATTTGTATGGATGCCCCAAAATTGAGCTTAAAATGATAAATTACTCCAAATTTTTTTTTTAAAAAAAAAAAAAAAAAAAAAAAAAAATGTCAAATGATCTACTGATGTCATAGATGAGTGAAGTTATAAATTTTTCTTTTAGATTTATCTCTTACTCTTTTCTTCTTCTATAGCATGACCTTCGGTCTTTTTTTCTTTTTGTCTTTTCCTTTTTACTTCCTCTTCTTCTCCAACAGACTAACTCGACTAAAATCTTTTATTCTTTATTTTTGTTCTATCGATGATGCTTGAGACTTTTCTCTAACCGACTTCAGCAAAAATAAAGTTGATAAAACTAAAGAAAGAGAGAGAGGTGAGACCGTGACCGAGAGAAAGCGAGAAAGAGAGAAATGGAGATAGAGGGAGAGAGAGGGCAAGGAGCGAGATACTTTTCCATGCGCGCACGAGTGTATTTTGGTAATTTCACTTGAATTTGACAGCAAATGGTCATTCAACATTTTTTTTAAAAATTCGGTCATTCGACATTGACCCAATTTTTGGGTCATCCGTACAAATTTCTCATGTCTTAAATGATAGGTGTAAAGAAAGAATCCATATCAAGAGTATCTCACTTGGAACTTGGAAGTGGATATTTTAACTTAAGTAATTTCACCCCAAGTTTATAAATTCTTGTAAGAGTTTATTTGGACTGAATTTTCAAATGTTCAAAAAGTCTTCGAAAAGTTATTAGATAGTCTCCCCATTAGCAAAAAAGGCTTTTTAATCATTGGGGGTATGTCTCAAGTCATTGCAGTCAGTCTCCTTGGATCTGGTCTTCATTTGACCATAACAATGGAGCTCAGATTGAGAAGAGATACGTTGGACTCTGTGTGCCACCTTCATTTGACCATCCCTTCCTCACATTCAAAATGTTTTTAACTTTCAAGCCACCCCATCAGAATTTGAACTTTGATTATTAATCATTTTGATTTTGAATTCTACTTAAAAGAAATAGATTCAGAAAAATTCAAATTTTTAGTTACATTTTAAACCATCCTCCCCTCAAACCAATGATAACTAAAAGTCACTTTTTTAGATATTCATCCATCGCGATTTTGCCTTTGTTCTTTGAGCAGCCATGGAGAATAAGAAATAATGTTAACAAATGGATGAAAAGAGACGATGGCAGGGGATGGAAGCATTACCAAAAAAAAAATCAAAAAGAAACACTAAACAGTTGAGGTAATTTAGCAAAAGTTCTGTTTTTCTGGTCGTTCATAAAACAATGCTTAGTGAACAGTCTTAATTCTATACTGATGTTCTAAGGTTGTTTGATATTCACTTATTCAAATCCTATTAAAATTCTAATTATCTATTATGACAAATAATCAAGATGTTAAGATTCTACATCACTGAAACACTGAACTTACCAACGGTCTTACAATTCTACTACCGGAAACACAAGGTTTGCCAAAGAGTTATCCAATAGAATAAACCAGCAAACTTGATTTTTAAGTAAAAAATTGTTGATTTTTTTGTCACCATTTTTCGTAGTTTTATGCTATTCAAGGATTTTGGACTTGAAGATGGTGATCAAATCCACAATTTAGTTTGATCATAGAGAGAAATTTTGAACATAAATAAGACAGAGATCTACTTTCTCCCATCTTCTCATGGAAGTTGACCCAGAAAAACCTCTCGCCACTATGCCTCGATCTCAAAAGTGAACTAGAACTCATTTGTAAACCCACATGACAAAAGAATATGATACAAAAATGCCTGAAAAGGAAGTGTGAGGATGTACAAAATGTCACCAAAATCTCCATGGATCCTTGTATGGAGGAACATAGTCTTCGGTAGGAGGAAGAAGTCTAAAAGACTCTACGGTTTTCTGCAGAAAAGGTCCCATCTGCCCGGAAAGAGACATTTTATCAGTAACTAGGCACTCGTTTTACATAAGTGACATAATTAAGTTCCAGAAAGAGAGAGTTTACTTTGTTCCATTGCGCACCGAGGGTTGAAGCATTGATAGAATACAGAAAGCCTGCAATTGAAGCATTATTAGTAGCCTCAGTTCATGAAACTAAAAACCTACATTTATGCAAACAAACAAGTTCTTGTTCTTTCGTCAGTCGCAACAAAACCAAAAACTTGAACAAATTTTCCAGCCACTCACTGAAGTTTGGATGAGCCAACATAAAATCACCAATTCAGAGATTTAACACATTTTCTTCTTTTCTTTTCCAATCGCAATAGTTTTATCTCTTCCCTTTGATATAAGTGTTTAGAATGTCTAGAAATACCTTCATAGGTCTTGAATCAAACTTGGTTATAAGCATTATTTAAGGAAAAAACTTCTGATGCCCTAGTTATCAAAAAGGAGATTGTAAAATGCTATAGCAAGTTCTACTCATTTATAACTTGTTTGACACACTGCAGACTAAAAATCAAGAATTTACCATCTCGTTCTGCTGTTGATGCGACATAATGCCTGTAAATGTTGGATTCCCCGACCTGCAGGATTCATTAGATTCCTCAAAAATCAAATATTGTAATGTCCTCTACTGAGGGGGAATATGGTGATCAGAAAGTCGAGACATACAATTTTTGTTGGCGACTTTCGAACAAGGTACTCATAATACCAGTATGGCTCACCATCAATCTGTGAGAGTGAGAAGACAATTAGAAACGCCCTATAGATGTATACAATACGACTTCTTAGTTACTTACATTGCTTGAATGAGTATCAAGAACTGAACTCTCCGCCAGGCGCTGACTTGAAGTAACCCGCTGCAAGATAAACAAAGGACTCGAGTTAGAATTTACCATTTAGGATATGAATTCCAACAAACTGATTGAAAAGAGAAATTCAGCCTTGTTCCAGGCATTTTGACATGACTACATAAACCTACTTCTCAGGCTTCATGTCATGTTACTTCCATTTAGTGAATTGTTTTATCTTGGAAAAAACATAAGATTGCTTCAAATAAGCTGAAGGAAAGTTATCGTGAAAAGTAGATTGGTCAAAATATTTACGGGTAAAAAATAAGCAAACTATTACCAGTGCAGATTTATCGGATAAAACAGAGTCTGCAACATCTTTTGCTGCCCAAGTACTCTTGTCCTTTGATTTTATATACATGGAATTTGGAGGGCCTATCTGAAACCAAAAAAAATGATAAAAACTATCAACCTAAAAAGAGAAAATAGAATAATTGTTAACAAATTGAATAAGAATTTACCGTAACCGAAATGATAAGGTTGTCAATGAAATCAACTCGCTCAGAGACAATCCTCAATCGAGCATCAGCTATGACGTGCAAACAAAATGAAGTTAATATGAAGAAATTCTGCATCCCACGATCCATTTTGCTAATAATTCACTCGGAAAGTGAGCATAGTGCATTGGAACTCCTTTTAAAATGTAGAGCTACTAATGAATGATAACATTTTCTTTGATAAATTCAGCATTACTAAAAAAAATGAAACCAAACAGCACGTTTTCTCATTCTTTTCATTGTGGGAAACAAATTTCTAGCGGTTGGATGACATTCCAAGCTGCTCAAGGAAGAAAATATGTTTCATTTGTAGGTTGTTGGTCTATTGGAATGTAAGTTAAACTTACGAGACAACGGAGCAGCAGAAGAATAGCGTTCTGGTTTTCTTGATTCCACCCTTGAAAAGATAAGAAGAGTTTGTAACATACAATTTAATGACATGAAACAATGATGGGGAGAAAAAAAAACGTAAGCAAATGTCAAAAAAGAAGTTCAATAGTACAAGGAAAAGTGAAACTGAAAGGCCAGAAGCACTCAACAATGAAAAAGATAGAAACTGTTTTCCAACTAAATTTAGAGTCTTCATTAATTATCAAAATGACTTCATATTGCTAGTGAACTTAAATTTCATCCTTCATAGATTACACACTATATGCAATGCAAACTCTTTCAAATTTAGATCACATGTTCAGAAATGAAAAAGAATTGAGTTGTTTGACATGACTTTTCAAGTGATTAAAAACATGTTTTTGCACTTGTTAAGAGGTTTTCTCAAGCACTTAAAAAGTCATTTCGAACGGGATCTTATGTTTGGTTTAGGCTTGCACTTCTAAGCCTCATTCCAAGTGAAAAAACTTAAAGAAACCTGTTTTTGACTGGCTGAAATATCTTTTTCTAGACATCGAAAACACCTACTCAGTTGATGCTTCAACTCAACCATCAAACAACTTCTGCTGCAACATTTTATCCATGAAAGATTTCCAAAATTTTGAAAATGAAATGAAATCTAAGATTCAGGTCACATTGCCAAGATATAGATTTTTGTAGGGTCAAAATAGAACATTCAGAACCACAATCTGTCATTTCACTTTAAGTTTACCAAAAATTTGTTGTAAGGATGAGCCGTAGCCTGAGAACACAGTTAAAAGTTCAAACAGAAATCTCTACCATTTGAAGGCAAAGTTAGAAGACGACAATTCCACCGGATAAGTATAAGAATAAGCATTTATTTCATCGACCATTGTGGCAGCTTTCAACTCTTCCTCCGCGAGAGAATCTGAAAATAAAGGGTAACCTCCATCATCTCATAGCTCAAGCTATTCCATCACAAAAATTCACCTAAGCAGCCGTTTTTTAACAAAGAAGAAGCAGAAAAATAAGCAACCCACAGCAAGAAAAACTGACCTGAAGATGGAAATGACAGAACAAATGAAGAAGAAAGCCCAAACAGCAACAAATCTCTCCTGCAAAATCCATTTTCTGAGGTGGGTTTTGAGATTGAAGTTGAACAGAGATTGAACTTCTTGTACATTTCAATTCTTTTCCGACAAGGCAAGTTTCTGGGTCGGTTTCTGCGAGTTAGAGAATAAGTTGGGAATAAGTTTTCAGTGGATAAGAGGCAATTCAATTAGTGAGTGTGAGATAGTTAAAAATGAAAGAGATGGAACCTGAAGAAGGGTAGATTGGGAGGAGAAGCGTTGGTGGGAGTAGAAACAGATAGAGAGGAATTGAGAAGCGCCATTGCTACTTCAGCCTTGCGCTCTCTTTCTCTGTTCTCTTTCTTGCTTCCTCTCTCTCTGTGTCAGCACGTCCTCGGGTCATCCATATGAGTTAAAGTTTGTAGGATGGTTTTCATCTAATTTTGGGGGAAAATATGGCTCAAATTAAGGGTTGTTTTAGAGAGAGAGAAAAAAAATCCACAAGTTTATAAATATAGTGAAATTTTTATTCCGTAATTGACATCTATCCATATCACAGATAGAAGTCATCTATTCGTATCAGTATAGAAGTCAATTGCGATTTATAGACATCTATCAGTGATAGAAGTCAATTACAGTTTATCATACAAATAGATGATGACATTTTGCTCTACTTAAAAATATTTTAAATAGTTTTATTATTTTAAACAATTATCCTCAAATTAATTAAAAAAAAAAAAAACAACTTTTATTTAATTGGCCTAAAAGACATGTTTTTGCTCTTTTTTTTGGGAAAAAAATCTTGTTTCTCTAAATTTTGGTTTTAGTTTCTGTTTAATCCTTATATTTCAAAATAATGAATTTTTAGTATTCAAGTTTCGAGTTTGGATTTAATTTAAGTCTTTAAGTTTTAAGATTTACACTTTTAGCTTCAAATTTTTGTTTTAAGTGGTGCCAATATCAATTAATTATTTTAAAATAATTATGAAATGGAATTTTAATAGTGATGAAAATTGAAAGGTAGGTATTTAGTGAAAAAAATAAAATTGGAAGTGTAAATCTTGAAATTGACAGATAAATTAAGGTCAAACCGAACATAACTCAATTGGCATCTGAGAGTGTAAAATTGAAATCAAATTGTATTGTTTTGTAATCTAAAAACTAAAAGTATAATATTTTGAAACCTAAAAACTTAGGTCCAGTTTGGCCATTTGGTTTATTGTTTTTGTTTTGAAAATTAAATTGCTCTATCCACATTTCTTACAATGATGTGCATTTTTCTTAAGTACAATAGTTAGATTCTTAACCAAATTTCAAAAACAAAAACAACTTTTTGAAAACTATTTTTTGGTTGGATTTTTTTAACTATGGATAAAATGTAGGTAACAAAAAAAGAAATTCGGAGGTGGAAATAGTGTTTATAGGCTTACTTTTCCAAAAACAAAATAGTTAACCAACGGATCTTAAAGACTAGAAAGATGTTTTCCCCTTCTTCCCCTACTTTTTTTAGGGTCCTTTTAAATATAAAAAATATTTATAAATATTTTTGGATTTTTCTATTTATAAGATTTTTTTTTTTCCTTTTGCAATTTGCTAGCACATAAAATTTGAAGAGTTTCATGGAATTATTAAAAAAAAGCATTCAATTAATCCAATTCATGAATTGAAAATTTGGAGTGAAAAAAAAACCCATGTCCCATTGGACTTTTTCCCCCTTAAAATAGCTCTCTCTCTCTCTCTCTCCTCCCTTCCCCGCCGCCGATTGCACCGTCAGTCTCTCCTTCTTCAGTTCAGCCTCTGCGTTCGCCGGATTTTTCATCTTCTTCCTCTCCTTCGAACCGCAGACCAGATATCCTTCCAAAATCCTCAAAGACGGGTTGGTTCTCACTATCTCGACGGTTCGGTTTCAGGTTTTAAAGCCGAACCGCAAACACAACTGTGATTTTTTAGCTTAAATTTAGAGCATTTTGATTAAGCAGAGGGCTTCTGCCCCTAAAACGCGAATGCTTCGCCTCTGCATTTGTTCGTCCTCTCCTTGCCGCCATTGGAGTTCGAAGCTCAATTACTCCCAGTTCAACCTGCCATGCGTTTTGGTAAAATTGCCGCAATTAATCACCCACACCAACTTCGCCGGAATGTTTGCTTATTGATGAATTATTTTTCGTCCTGTGCTCTCAGCAGTTTGAATATCATCGAAGAGAGCAATACCCACAACTGGAATTACCTGGAGTTGCAGTCTCGAATGCAGAACTATGCGGCTTCTGGTGATCTTGCTGAAGCTCTTGAGACTTTGAATTTTATGAGAAATGTTGCTGGGAAGCCCTCTGTGTATGATTTCAACGCTTTGTTTCATAGATATTTGAGTTCTGGAAATGTTCTGTTGGAACCATTGGTTCAAGTGTATATAGGAATGAAGAGGTTTGGGCCAACCCCAAATAAAACGACTTTCAACATACTCCTTAATGGACTTATGTCGTTGGGTTATCTTAGAGATGCATATTTTTTTGCAGAAGAGATGAGCAAGAGTGGGATAAATCCATCCTTTACATCCTTATCCAAATTGCTTAAAATTTCGATGAAATCAGGTAGTTTAGTTCATTCTATTTGGATATTCAAGCTCATGTTGAGGTTAAATCATTTGCCAACTGAACCTACTTTAGCCATGTTTGTTTGTATGCTTTGTAAAGCCGGGATGTTGGAAGAGGCATTCAGCTTGTGTGCTGCAATTCTATCCAAAAGTTTTAATTTTCAAGCATATGTATTTAATCCTGTTCTTTGGGCTTTATGTAAGTGTGGCAAGAGTTTTATAGCTTTGCAGTTTTTTTATATGATGAAAAAGAAAGGCATGACTCATAATGTATGTTCATATACTGCTTTGCTTTATGGATTTGGAAGGGAACGTTTGTGGGTACATCTTTATTGTTGTTTAGATCAAATGAGAAGTGATGGATGTAAGCCCAATGTCATTACTTACACGGTCATTATTAAGTTTCTTTGTGATGATGGAAGGATTGGTGAAGCATTTTATTTCTTGAAACTCATGGAAGGGGAGGGATGTGATCCAGACTTGGTAACTTACAATATAATTATCCGTGCTCTTTGCCTTCACGATAAAGCATATGATGCTGCTGAGATTTTGCAGGTGATTCATCACAGAGGTTTCTCTCCTGATGCATATACGTATACTGCTTTGGCTGGAGGTATAATGAAAGTAGGAAAGTCAGACATTGCTTATGAGTTATTGTGCAATGTGTTCTCGAGAAACTGTACAGTTGACGTTGTTGTGTACAATATATACTTACATTGCTTGTGTCAAAATACTAGATCAAGAGAAGCACTTTCTCTGTTGAAAAGTATGAAAGAAGGAGGTATTGCTCCAACTACTGTGTCATATAACACAGTTTTAAGGGGCTTTTGTAGAGATCATAAACTTGAACATGCATTGAAGCTATTAGAATGCTTCGAGTGGCTTGAGAGCGGCCCTGATGTGATTTCATTCAATACAGTTCTCTCTGCAGCATGTAAACTTGGGAATTTAGTTCTAATTCGCAGGGTCTTGCATTGTATGGAATTTAGAGGTGTTGAGCCAGATGTAATAAGCTTGACCTGTTTGGTTCAATATTTGTCTACTATGGGAAGATACTCAGAATGCTTGAAATTATTGGAATACATGGTATGTAATGGTCCTGCTCCCTCAAGTGTCACTTTCAATATTCTCCTTGACAAGCTTTGCAGAAGTGGATTTATAAGCACTGCATACCAGATATTTGAGGATCTCCAAAATGCTGGATTGTTGCTTGACAGAAAAACTTACAGTATTCTTCTACGTGCCTTATTAAGGAAGTGTGATGACAATTTGATTGAACGACTGCTTCAGGATATGTACAAGCAGAGATTGTCTCCTGATCTTTCTATTTATGGTTCAAACACTAATGATATTTGTCAGGATGGTAATATATCTACTGCTCTCTTTACCAGGGGTCAAACTCTAGGGAATGGACTTAGTCCCTCTATGGAAATGTACAATAGATTGTTGAAGGCTGTGGTGCCAAAAAAATAGGCATTGGATTATGACTTATGACAGGATGGTGAAAAACTAATGGCACGATTTCAATTATTGGAGTTCTAAAGAAGAATTTTCATGGGTTATGGATCATGGTTTCTATAGCATGGGGCAATTGATTGAAATACATAAAGTGCTGGTGAATGGCTAATGTGTGTACTGATGGAGCAGTTGACCACATTCTCATCTCATGCACCAGCATCAGAAAACGCGAAGAGCAGCATTGAGGGACCTTTTCCTTGATATTTTGCCTGCTTTTCCAGGTATTAAGATTTCATTATGATATTTTGATTTTGTCATGAACCTCCATAATCCATTACTTAAGATCAGATAAATTTTACACCTTGCTTCCTCCATCTCGTATCTTCTTTCTAAGACACAATTCAGAAAATGCAGGCAGAAAATTTTGTTGGGGGGTAATTTTAGTTTGGACCTCAGCCTCTTCTTCGGGTCTTGGAGATGACATCTCACTATGTACTTTGCTGTTATGGACATTAGTGGCTACGAGGGTCGAAGATGATAACTAAGATCCAATTAAGCTATGTTTATTGAGCATTAGGAGATAAAGATATGAAATTGCTCCTTTTTTATGCGACTTCTTTGGATCTTGGAAAAGTCATCTACGTAGTCGGCTGTTATGGAAATTAGTGGCTACGGGGGTCGAAGATGATATCTAAGATCCAAGTAAGTTATGTTTAGGTGAGCATTAGTTTGAGTGGGAGATAAAGGTATGAAACTATGCAACTTTTTCTTTAAAAAGCAGACGTGCTGTAGTAACTGCTAGAAGTGATGATATTTTTTCTTCTTAGGATCTCTGTGAGATATAAACACAAACCGTCTACCACACTTCATTTTATTTTGTTTCTGATCTTTTCACTGCCCTTGATTATTTTCCCGGTTTGTTTTGGGAGGATTTTATATTTAGCTGCTACTTGACTCTAGATTTTGAGGTTCTAGCATGCAGGCCCTTTGGATTCAGAGTTTAGGATAGTTCATTTGTGGTGTTGGATATACTTCCCTTGAGAAACTATTTTAGGCTTAGAGTTCTTTGATGATACATGATATCATCTTTATTTTGTTTCAATGTTTCTATATGTTTGCTCAATTAACGACATAAAAGACTTGTTCGTTGAGAAAAATGTTTGGTGAATTCAGGTATTGAGCAAACTCAGCAAAATGCGTTTTATGGTTGTTCACTCGTGGATGGGTTGAAATTTGGTGCTCGGACCGTGTGGATGATTGATTTCTAGCTACATGTAGCAATGGAACAGCCAAGTTGATTGATATGTGAATGGAAGATATCTGCCATTCTTATTCTCAGACCAGACAGCCTTCCGTTCAAGTTTTTTATAAAGTTTGAGAGGTGTCCACGGTCTCAGGTTCCTTCCACCTTGAAAGGCCATGAGATTTCATGCTATACGCACCGGGATCAGATATGCAAATGCATCACGTTATGATATTCAAATTATCGTCGATCTTCAAGAAATTATTCTGCTTTTCAAGAATGCATCGAGTTGGAAATTCTGTTTATACGAACTGTGGCCTACAGTACAGTCCCAAAGAATAACATTATATGGCCTTGAACAGAGATAGGTAAGTTTAGCGTTTGTAATTTACCTTTCTCACAAGTTTATTAATATTGAACTTTGTGGAATGTCTGTATATGACACAAACATCAATATAGCTCTACTAGCATTTTAGCAAAAACAATTTAAATTATCAACAAATTTGATTATTGAATTGATAAAGCTCTTCAAATGTTGAGTACCATTTTGAGATATAGGAATTGCATAAATGTGTTGCTTCCTTGGCCCTTTTGCCTTTTTAGTGGCAAAATTTATGGCGTTCTTCAGAGCAAAAAAGGGAATGGGTGAACTTGCAAACATATATATATTATACTAGACTTGCACAGTATACTCTACTCATTATTCATTACCAATAGCCATTATACCACAAAATTGAAGAGGGTAAAACAAGAGCAAGGAGTGGTGATTATACAAGTATAAACCTTGCAACATTTGCAATTTTCACTTCACTTCCTGTTGAAACAAGCAGTCGCAGAACGAACTCTCCTCGTTCAGAACATCCAGCATGCACCATATAACCCTGCCTATATTGACAATGGATGGATTTGCTACAAGAGGAACTTGTTCAAGGCTCTAACGAATGCCGCATAAGAATCCAAAAATAAGGTCGAACGGCTCGAGAAAGGATGAGCTTGCACATACTACATTTCCATCAGTGAAATTTCAAATTCCTGCAGAACCCACCCAGGGAACTTGTGTAAAACCCGGCACAATGTATTCTAGCCACTCCCCTCGCTAATCACCCTGTTGTTGTCTGTTTGTCCCCTCAAGAGAGCTGATAAGACTCTCACCGACCTCGGTTTTGCAAAGGGGGCACAGTGCATTGATCTTCAACCATTTATCTACACAGTCCTTGTGGAAAAAGTGTGAACACGGCAACTCTCTCAGTTCGTCATTGTTAGCATATTTTGCGAGGCAGATGCAACAGACCTGCACACAATTTTCAGAACAATTAGATTTAGTTTTATTTTCGTATTTAATAAATGCTACGAGAATGAATGCAACAAAAACTACTAGGCTCTCATTGAAACATTCATGGAACCATTCATGAAATCGAAAAGTATTAACCAGGCAGGTAATCGATAAATCTCTTCTTTGATAAAAGTGACCTATATAAGTTTCATCGCAACGAACTTTCATCATATAATTTCAAGTAATACTTCACTTCAAGCAGATTCATAGAGATCTCAGGCCATAACCCTTCCAGCCAGTTTAGGTTTTTGCATAATTTAACTATTATTTGATAACCATTTGGTATTTAGTTTTTATCTTTTTAAGATTGCGATTGTTTTTTCACAATTCCGAAAATAAAAACAAGTTCTTAGACATTTTCTTTGTATTAGTTTTCAAATTTTGGCTTGAATTTTGATAACATTCGTAAAATATAGAGAACAAAACATAGAAACGAACAGTGTTTAAAGGCTTGATTTTTAAGAACCAAATGGTCATCGAGCAGGGTCCGTTGATTTTGAAAAACAAGAAAGCGAAATACGAACATCCTTTCTTTTAAAAAAAAATAAATAAAATAAAATAAAATAGAAGTTAGTCTTCTTAGATGGGAGAGAAAAGGTTATAGAGGGAAAAATCTTGGAGAAAGAAATGTGAAAAAGAAAACAGGGTGAGAAAGATAGGTTTGAGGGGGAGAAAAAAACCTATGACAAGTATTTTAGCGAGACGTTGAAGAGGGAAATGGTAAGTTAAAGCGAGGAAGGGAAGAACTGTATAGAGAAATGATAAGGGAGAGGGAAATATTCTAGAATGAGGAGAGAAAAGGCAGAGAAATGGTAGGTTGGAGTGAGAAAACGTGAGATTCTGAAAAACTTTTTTTTTGTAATAAGAAACAAAGAGTATTATTAAGAAGACGGCAAAAGCCCCGACAAAACAACGAAAAACAATTTTTGTTAAACGCTAAAAATATAAAATAAATAAATAGAAACTTTCCCTAAAATTTCAAAATTGCTTTCCAAATTTAGAAATTGAAAGCCAAATGGTGAATGGTTATGATTATCCAAAAATAAAAAATAGAATACAAACTGATTATCAAGTGACAACAAAGAAACAGATACTGATAAAAACTATGACAAAATTAGTATTGAATAGAACAGAATGTATAGTACTTACAGCATCTTCTCCAGAAATCACTCGCTCCTTTTCAGTTCCAGCAGCCACAACCCCTCCCCCTTCACCAGCCCCAGAGTTGTTTTCTCTATCATCCCCACATCTACTTTTCTTCAGCTTAAACTTATAAGTTGGTAATGCATTAATAGATTCTGATGTGGCTCCTCGGGTCTGCGTCAAGTCCTCTCTAAAGCCAAGGATGGAAATTATACAAGGTAGGCAACAGCAGATGGTTACACACAGAATGAAGGGCATGGCATAACCAATACAGCTGAAGGTAAGAAACACTATACATAGCCTGAAAAGAAAGAGAAAGAAATTAATAAAACCCATTCTAGAAATGCTACTGTGCATCTACAAATACAAATGGTGTAAGAGCACAAACCTGTACAAGTTAGGAGCCTCAGAGGCGGATGAATGCCCTCCAAAGATCCAAACGTTACCAACTACAAACCAAACAGCAAAGAAGCAATCCAGGCCCATCTTAAAATATTCAACCAATACTTTTAATCTGCAGGAAAAATTACCACAAGTCCTGAATGTAAGGGCAATTATAGCTGAACATCGAGAGAAGGGAAAACAAAGCACCAAGAAAAAAAAAACAAGGAATTGAGCGACTACAGTAAGCAAGAGACTGCCACACCCTTGAACATAGAGGCATTTGGTGTTAATCAAGGTCAAGGCCATGGCAGTTCTGGCATACGTTTAGTCTCTATGTTCAAGAGGAAGGAATAGACTCGAGGTGTAATGATGAATGTGTGATTCAGTCAAAATGACCACCTGCCTAATGAGATTTTCAAACCCTTATGAGGTTAGATGAACGGCTCTGATGATTGATCTACAGACATGTAATAATGCAGGGGAATCGGGATCTCGTGCATAATTTGAAAATTGAAGTAAGGAAATATAAAGAAGACAAAAGTGCAAGAAGAGCTCTTGTACACGATTTTCCAGAATTATTACATGGATGTGTTTCTCTCTCTCTCCCAATTCAACTTTCATGATCTAAAAAATTGAGTTATCAACCAAGCATGGCCAATTATTAAAGTATAGCGGTACAAGCATAAAAAACCACACCTTGCTGATAGTACTCCTGACCCTTGACTGCCTCTAGGAGATGGGGCAGGATGCTGAAGTTCTTCGCCTTCTGATGCCCTTGAAACTGAAAGAGAGAATGGCCCAGCAGGAACATTAATGCGAGAAGAATTCTGGCTGGACTGAAGAGAATCTTGTTCTGAAGCCTGATTGCGGTGTCGATAACGCCAATAGAGAAGAGGAAGGGTGGCACCACATCCAGATGCATATCCCACGATCCATGCAAACAAAGGGGCACGAGGTTTTTCATTCTTTGACAATGATAAGACAATAATAGCTGCAATAATTTGGCTCATAGTGAGTAGTAATTCAATAGATATCCATAGGCCAGAATTTAATGGACTTCTACGACGTCGTGCATCTCCTCTTCTTATGAATGAGGAATTTCTAGAATTTGATCCAGTAGAAGAAATTGAAGGTTGAGACAAGGGAACTCGTGTACTACTTGAAGGTCTATCTTCAGGCTGCAATGAATTTAAGCCATTTGAACTCCTACCATGAGGCAAACCAGAGGGGGCAGAATCACCAGTACCAGTTATGTCAATGATATGCTCGCTGCTGTTAGAATTTTCTGGCCGTGCCATTAATAAAGGATAAGAGTCTCCTTCACTTTCACGATTTAGTTCCACTGAGGGAACGTCCATCTAAGTCCAGTAACACAATGAAGGAAAAGAAAGCATAGAAC
Organism: Benincasa hispida; assembly: GCF_009727055.1. Lineage (NCBI taxonomy): Eukaryota > Viridiplantae > Streptophyta > Magnoliopsida > Cucurbitales > Cucurbitaceae > Benincasa > Benincasa hispida. The sequence continues at coordinate 25,946,972 of NC_052352.1, read as the reverse complement.
TCTAAAACAAGGCTGCCGCGTTTATCCCACTACGTGTCACTTCTGATTCGTAACTATTCACGGATTTGACATCAATTTGATATCAGTCAGGTCGAAGACATAAGCAGAAAACCAATTTGGCGGACAGCACAAAGAGATGGAGAAGAGAAACAAATTTTTATCTGCCAAACGAGAAAAAAATTATACAGCAATAAATTCTGACATACCATTTATATATGCTGGCAGGAAACAGAAAAACGTAGACTATTTTATCAAGCATTATTTTACATTTCCCTTCTACAATTTTAAGCAAGTGAAAACCATATCATCCCCCAAAAAGGAATACAAGGTTGCTGAATTTAGCTCAAACATTATTTAAACCTGCCATGGGAAAAACAACAAAAGAATGGAACAAGACGTTTTATATTTATAACTTGAACTAGCATCACTAGGTTTTCATTTTTTAAAAATAGTATCAATCTGAGTAATAGTTCAAATCAAACAATAAGAGCATTCTTTAACTAATTTATATAGAAAAGCCAAATTTCAGAGATTAATAAGAAATGAACAAAGCATTTCACCTAACCAATTCAGAACACATAAAGTCGAGACAAAACGAAAGACCCAGAAAAAAAAAAAAAANAAAAAAAAAAGAAGAAGAAAAGAAAAGAAAAGGAAAGAAAAGAGAAGAAGAAGAAGAAGAAGAAAGATCTATCACTTACAGTTACAGATAACTTAAAGTGATGTTGCTGCAGCCCTTTGATGCAACTCTGTCAATCCACAAAGCTGCCAATCTAGAGAAAAAAAATATACCAAAAATCATATTAAAGAAGTAAATAACCTCCAGAAATTTAGCCATAGTTTATATTTACAAATATGAAATATCGTACTGGTGAAAGCAGATCTTGCATTCGATCAACTAGTAACTAAATTCTTTAGACATATCATACACAACTAGTATCGTGACTTCCAAATAAAGTTTAACATGCCTACAACAAATGGAAGATCAAATAAAGACTTGCATGCGATAAGTTAATAACAGTTCCACCCCACGACATCATGCAAATACGATTCTGTTTTTTTCAAAGATAAATCCCCTTCCAAACCACGACCACCACAACAAAAAGAAAAGAAAAAGAGAATGAGAAATGAAGGAAAGAAATCGCGTAGCCGATATGAAAGACCCCTTACTTTCTCAAGCAATATGGCGTTTCTGAAAGTAACATTACTCGAGTCGTTAATGAAATACCTCTAAGGTTCTTTTACAACCAAAATTAAGAGGTTTAACACGACTATCATAAAAAGGAAAGATAAATGCACAACTCCCTTATGTACCGTACTCTCAGAATTTCCCTAAGTTTCTCAGAATCATACGGAACCAAACAAAGACTAAATGCACAACTCCAACCATTATTTCAAACGAAATACAAAAATTACGAATTGAGTTTCCCAAATTACACGGATCAAAACCCCTAACTCCACAACGTTGACTGATCCTCTAATAAATTAAAATGATCCGACCAAAATAATCATCAATTCAAACCCTAAACCCAAGACGATGGAAACAAAAAACCATTTCTAAGTAGCTTTCTACATTGAAAGATACAAAAATTACACAAAGCATTTACCGAATTGGAAAAGAAAAGAAAGAAAAAGCGAATTGCTGCAGGAAACGGAGACCTCACCGGACTGAGGCAACGCCGATGGGAGGGAGCGGAGAGGAAATCGGAGGAGTGCAGAAACGACGGCGTTTGAAGAATTGAAGTGAAATTGGTGAAATTGCTTTATCGGGGAGGTAGGGATAGAGTCAGCCAGCTTTAGACCTCCATTGCTTGCCTTCCTTCGCCTGAGAATCTTCCCTTCTTTTCCTTTTTGTATTTATAGATCACTTTTTTTTTCCTTTTTGAATGATGGGGAAAAAAATATATTATTATTATATATTAGATATTCTTTATGTTCGTTCTTCCTTTCTTTATACACTAACTTTTCCATTAATGAATTTAACTATTTCAAATTTTCTTGGTTAAATTAAAATTTTTTAAGTTTGAGATTATAGTTTAGGGGTATTTTTTTCAATTTTATTCTGAATTATAATTTGGCTTTTGGTTATTTCATCATTAAACTTTAAAAATGTCTAGTAATTTTTTTTTTAATTTTGAATTTTATGTTTGATAGATAGATTTTTAATTTTAAAAATATGAATAAGTTCTTGATTTTTTTTTTAATTTTATATCTAATATGTATGTTCAAATTACTTTTAAATTATGGTCATGCTTGGTAGTTAATTTGTTTTTGGTTTTTTGGTTTTGAAAATGAAGCATATTTTCTCCAGATTTCTTACAATAATTTGAATTTTAAGTACGATAGTTGAATTTTTAAAAATTTTCAAAAATAACAAATAAGTTTTTAAAATATAATTTTTTATTTTTTCAAATATTGAATTGGTTTTTTTAAATAATGATCAAAAGTGGATAATAAAAAAAAAACTCAAATATGGAATTGAGGTTTTATAGACTTTATTTTAAAAATAATTGTTTTTAAACATAGCAAAATGAATTAGAATATTTACAAATATAGCAAAATGTATTGTCTATCAATCATAAACATGAATAGACTAAATGTCTATCATTGTTCGATGTTAGTATATATCGCTGATAAACAATAGTATTTTATTATAATTGAAAATATTTCTAACAATCTTATCATTCAAGATAGTTACATTTTTAAAGAACAGAAATAGAAAATCAAACCAAGGTTTTATGGGAACAAAGTATACTTGGGAATAAGATGTCAAAAATCAAATATGACTGTGTTTGATTTTGCGTGGGAATAGGAATGGGATGTTTGAGAATGTGTTATATTTTATACCATTATAAAGTATACAATTAATCAAAATTAATTCCAATAATTAATTCTTATTTGTTAATTTATTTTTATTACAGTAAGTTATTAAATTAATTTTAAGCCATTAAAATTTAGTTAAATTTACCCACTTACCCTCCTAGTTTAATATATTTATTATCAATTAATTTTTTTATATTGCATATTTATATTATCAATTTTTATTAAAAAAAAACATTGGTAACTAATTTAAATATCTATTTTTTTTCGTTTCGTTAATTAAAGAGTCAACTAGCCAATTGTTTAATGTCAATTATAAGTCTTATATATATACAAAAGAAGTCGGTATAAATTAATTGATTTTAAATAATCAAACAATGTTCTTAATTTTAAAAAATAACTATAATTATATATTAAAACTAGAAGTACAAGTGTACAAGTCTATTTAATTGAAAAAATTAACTTATTTTATTATTAGTTAATTAATTAATATTTTTTAAAAGACTTATAATAATTTTAACAAATAATTTATGATGTTAATATATATTATCAACAAAAAGAGATTTAAACAAGTATAATTATGGTTATTCATAGTTTTTTATGAGGGCGTTTAGAGCAGGAAGTTGGTTATTGTAGTCTAAGTTATCATATCATAGATTGTATATGGGGTGTAGATTCTTTTAATTTAAATTATAATAGTATGTGTTTGAGGTGTAAAAAAAAAACGATGAATGTAAAATGGTCAAAACTATAACAAATAGCAAATACAGCAAATGAGAGTTTTGAAGTAATATTTACTTAGCTAATTGAAGGTTTTTAAATAGTATTTACTATAGCAAGTGGTGATTATTATAATTTCAGAATAGTTATTATCCAATATGCCACCTAAAATATTACGATTTTTCATATTAATTCATAATAATATAATAAATTATTATATTAGCATTATCGTTGATAATACTATATCTGTCAATTATAAATTTAGTTTAAACATATTTACAAAATTAAATAAATCAATCAATAATCATAAATAAAATTAAAAGATAAAAAGCAATAAAGAGCGAAAATCCATTGAAAATGAGGAAAGCTCAACTATTTAGGGTTATGAAAAACCACCCTAGATAGAATATGAAAGATATTCTCATTCCCAATGTTAAAAACTCGTAACAAACATGATAATAAAATATCATTTTCCATTATCACCTCCTATTTCCATAAACCAAACTATTGTTGGGAAAAGATTTACGACAATATAACTTGATCTCATGAGTTGTCGAAGCCAAAGTTGAATGTATTCTCGTTTTCAATATACCTGTAAATTTGTTAGCAACTCTTTATAAAATTAGCTAAATGCAAATTTCCATTTCAATTTTTCTTTTTTAAAAAATATATTTGGCCAAACAAAACATAATTTAATAGATATTCAGGTACCCATAAAATATGTGATTCAAATCCCTAACCTGCAATTATCCCAATAAATATTCGTTCTAACTTATTTATTAATGCTCTATCACTGATAGGTAATTATAGATTTATTTTAATGTCTATTAATAAAATTAAAAGTTTGCTATTTTATATAAATAGTTTTTTTTTTTTTTTTTCGAAAATTTTCCTTAAATTATATATACTCTTCTAACTATTACTTTGGGTTCTATTTTTTTTTTTTTTTAGAAAAAAAACATTTAATTATATTTTTGTTGGTTTGACATAAATGTAAACCACAAGAATGGCCCCTCTATTAATCTACACATTGGAAGGCTAACTTTATACCACGCCACTTGAGGCTACTCTTCTTAACCACACTTTATAGTCTTTTTTTATTTTTATTTTTTTTCTCTCTCTCTCTCTCTCTTTTATTATCTCTCATTATTTATCTATTATTATTATTATTATTATTTTATAGCAGCCAACCGAACCACAAACACCAATTTTCTAAAAATATAATCGCTAGAAACAATTAAAAAATCCGATATGAAACTTATATAAATAAATTCATTTGGATAACGAGTTTGCTTCAATTGAGTCGTGTTTACTTCAATGTCCATAAGTCCAAATTGATTTATATATATATTTTTAATCTCTAGTTGATTCGTTGAAATTGCATGTTCCCTCATTTTTGACTTTTAAGATTTTTTAAAGTTTTGTTAGTTGATAGAAAAAAAATGTTTTTAATTAACTAAATATTATTTTTATAAAATGAAGATTATTTTTAAACTAGCATGTGAAAAATATGATCTTTCAACCTAATATGTATATGAAAATACATAAATGAGTAATTTTAACAAGATAACCTAGTTCAACTAAATTATTCGATGATAAACTATTTTTTTCCTACAAATTTAAGCAAGTGTAAGAGTAAAGATTAAAACATCGACCTTAGAGCGATATTTAAACCTCTTTGACTCGATTCAAAATGGGTACAAATAGGTTTTTGATTTAGATTGATGGTGTTTTTAGATAATCTATCCAAAACCACTCATATTTATGAATTTAACAATATATATAAAGTTATTATCTAACAAATTGTTTTTTCTTTTTCACTTTTTATTTTCTTTCTAACTTAGCATTTAGGAATTAAGTTAAAGGAGAATTATAGTAGATGGCCAAAAGAACACATTCAGTTTTGAAATTTAACCTTTTGTTAAATCTTAAAGCTTAACTATATTGTACCTGTACTCCCAAATCTTAACTATACTATGTTCTATCTTTATTTTGTTATTAACATATGAATGACGGTAGTTTGAGTATATATGTTGGCTTGTTAATGCGATTACATGTTTTTTTTAGTTCAAATACGTCAAAGTAGGAGATTCAAACATTTGATCTATTGATCAAGAGTGTGTACTATTAATTGGGTCGTGTTTAGATTGTCAATAAGCAATGTGATCAAGTCACATAGGCTGAATACGAGCATTGGGCAAGTAAACATTATTATATGAGAAAAATACAATTAAATTATAGTCGTTTCTATTCTTTTTGAAACTCAAGTATCTAAAAGTTTTCTAAATTTTCAAATTTCTATATGATAGGTCGGAAAAAGTTTAAAAATGTCTAATATTTTCTTGAACTTCCAATTTTTTATCCAATAAGTCTCTACATTTTTAATCATGTGTCTAAAAGGTCCAACAACTTTATAAAGTACTTAATAAGTCTTTAAATTCTTAATTTTGCGTCCAATGGACTCTTACCACGTTCAAAATTTATACTTCAAAGATCAGAGACTAATTTAATAATTTAACCTAAAATTATATTGTAAAAAATAGAGTGATTACTTTTAAAAAGTATTAAAATAAAAAAATCTTGAAAATTCAACAACCAAAAAGTAAAATTTAAGTCCCGATAACCATTTTTTTAATTAAGTTTATAGACATTACTTTCACCTCCAAAATTCTTCTTTTGTTTTCTATTTTTTACCAATAGTTCAAAAAACCAAGCCAAATTTTGAAAACTAAAAAAAGTAACTTTTAGAAAGTTGTTTTTGTTTTTTAAATTCTGACAAGAATTCAACTATTGTACCTAATATGCAAATCATTATAAAAAAAAGTAGATGAAATAGACTTAATTTTTTTTTTTTTTAAAAAAAAAATCAAATGGTTACCAAATGGGGCATTAAAAATTTAAGGTATGTTTGAGCAAAGACCATTTTAAGACTATAATAACCACCTCTCGCTACAATCAATATTATCTTGTATTTTCCAATTAGCTACAATAAATATTATTTCAAAGCCTCTAATTGTTACAATATTTACTATTTTACATTCATCATTTTTTTTACTACAATGTTTACTATTTATTTCTCAAATTAAAATAGTTTACACTTTAAACACATACTATTATGACTCAAACTAAAACAATCTACACCCAAAACACAAACTATTATAACCCAAGTATAAACTTGCCTCAAATGCCTCCTTAGAAACTAGAATAAAATAAACATACAATTTTATAACCAACTTGAGATTTAAATCTAAAAGGCTAAATTACCAATTGATCCCTACGGTTTGGAGAGAGTTAAAATTTAATCTACCTAGTTATAGAAGTTATATTTAATATTTATGATTTGATAAAACTTTGTAAATGGTCTCTATGGTTTAATAACGTTCTCATAAATAGTCCTGGCAGTAGGGATCCTTTTGAAGTTTTATCAAATTATATCAATTAAATTATAATCGTAAATATAAGGACTAAATTCTAACCTTCTTAGATGAGACCAATTTTGCTACAAAATGGAAGTTTATTAAATGGGCTTGACAAGTCAAAATGAGCCTAGTCGGATCCATTTGATAACCGGCCGAATTTGTACGGAGAGTCAAATGTGGGCTAGTTCAGAGGCCAAGGCTTGGGCCCTTACGATAAGCTCTAGGCCCATCATAAAAGCGGCGTCGTTTTACGCAGTGGAGTTAAAAAGAAAAACCACATTTGGAAATATCGTTGGCCTTTAAACTTTCATGAGATCTATTTTGGTCATTATTATATTATTTCCATATAATTTTTATTTTTCCATGTGCTTGTCTAATCTATAGTTTTAAAATCAAGTACACTAAAAAATTACATTATGAGTTTGTAAAAAAAAATTTGAAATAATTATTTTTAAAAGTTAAAAGATCAAAAGCACATTTTGAAAGATGATCATAACAAACAAATCTAAAAATTTAGGTAGCAAAATAGGATTTAAATCCTTAACAAAGAACTATTGCAATTTTTAATTTCATTTTGGTTTTAACAAATTCATTCTACATTTTTGTTTCTTAGTTCGACAATATGTAAGAGTGAGGATTCGAAGATTCAAAATTTGGTCTTTTGATAAATTATATAGTGTCTCGATAAATTGATTTAAGCCAAAGATTTAATTGTTAATCTTAACATACTATTGCAAACATGTATTATAGTTATTATAGATTGACGTAAGTATTTAACGGATATATGTTAAGTGATAAGACAATAACATAGTTAAGTTATAGATATAGTATATAAACTTTATGTTTATGTTTAATAGATCTCAAAGTTAAAAAGTTTTGAGTAGGTTATAAACTTTCACTTGTATGAATAGTAAGTCTCTATACTTTGAAAATATCATATATGTCCCAAAAGTTTGAACTATATGTCAAGTAAACTAATTACATATTCAACATTTTGTAAAATCAACAACTATATCTAACTTAAAATTACTTTTACTATCCAATAAGACACTAATATGTCAATTGTATGCAAAATATGTTCATGGTTTATTTATTTATTATTATTTTTGGAATAGTTCAATAATCTATCGGACACAAAATTGAAAGTTCAAAAACTTATATGATCTCAAAAGTTTAGGGACTTTTTAGATACATTTGAAAGGTTATGACCGGTTTGGTAGAGAATTTGAAAACTATAGATTCAATAAAAACATAGTCGTATTTCATGTTTTCAGATATGTATTTAGTAGCATGTTTAAAGATGGAATTATAATTCAAATAATTGTTTAAAATGTGTTTGATACTATATAAAACTAGTTATAGTTACTTATTAATATTTAGTTGATAATAAACTATTATTAATTTATATATGAATATAGTTTATGTTAAAAATTATATAATTATTAGTTTCTAATACTATATAATTTATAATATATCAAATAATACATATTATGTTTTTTAAGAAATGATTAAATTTATAACATGACATATTGTATTTCCAAATGTATTATCTTTATTTAATATAAATTTACTTTTTAAAATTTTAAATTCAAAATTTAAATATAATAAAAACATAGAAATTTGTTGTTTTCAGAATTTACAATGAAGATCACAAGACCCGAGAATGGTTTTAAAAAACAAACACATATTTTGCTGTAAAATGAGTTCGATACTATACTTATAAATCATACAACTAGTTGTTATCAACTAAGTACGAGTTGACAAACAAAATATCATTAATTAATTTATGAAGGTGTTTTAAGTTTGTATAATTTTTATTTCGAAATAGTATATGATTTATAATATATTAAATAATACATATTTTAACTTTTAATAAATGATTTGAGTTTATAATTTGACGTACTAAATTTTTAAATATTTTTTAATCTTTATTTAATATAATTATACATTTTAAAATCCAATATTCAAAATCGAGATATAATAAAAATATATAAATGTTATTTTCAAAATTTGCATGATTTAAATCACATAAATCCGAAATAATTTTTACAAATTGCATATGGGTTGCCCACCAAACAAATATTTAAATAATATAATATAAAATAAAATTCAAATTACCAACAAATAGACCATTGGCAGCTCACTTGATACAAATTTAAAAGTCAAGAGACTAACTTTGTAAATTAACTCAATAATAGGAGATATTTGCTCACTAACCCCATAAGTTTGCTATAAATAACTCAATTTCAATAGTATTGCACATTTATCAAGAAAATTTATTTTTATTTATTTTTCTATTTTGTATATTATTATTATTATTATTATTTTAACAATTATGCAATCAAATACAAGCTTTCCAACTAACATGTTAACTACGGGTTTCATAACTCGACTTAGTAGTGTCTTAAACACCTGAGTATTGTTTTAACATTCATTTCTTTAAATAAAAAATATTTGTTTAAAAAAACTATAGGAGTATTTGGCTCACCAATATGAGTGAAGTTAAGTTGGTATTATATACCAACTCATTGTTTGTCCTACCAACTTTAAATGTCGGTGGAGTTGAGTTGGTATATTTTACCAACTCACCTCAACTCTCCCTTCTTCCCATGTTTTTAATGGCTCCACCCATCGCCCACTGTCACACTCCGAGAACTAACTCCGGGCTTCGACAACCACCTCTTATGACAACTCTGGCGACCAACCTCGGGCTCTGACAACCACCTCCGATGACAACTCCGCCGACTAACTACGGGCTCCAACAACCACCTCCGATAACAATTCCGACAATGAAAATTCGTACTCTGACGACAGCTCTAACGACCAACTTCGAGCTCCGACAACCTTCGTACGACCAACTTTGACAACCAATTTCGGCCTCCGACAACCATATCCAGTGATCCAACTTTGACGACCACCTTCGCGCTACCAACTCCGACAACAAACTCTAATGACCAATTTCGACAACCATCTTTGTAGGATCCGACTACAAACTCTGATGAAAATCACCTTTGATTATCACCTTTGAGCGAGCAACTTCGAAAACTAACTCGAGGCTTTGAAAACCACCTTCAACGATAAACTTCGACAACCAACTCTAATACAACCTTCGTGCGACTAATTTCGGACTCCGACAGTCACCTCCAACTACAATTTTCAACGAAAATCATATTCGATGATCAACTTTGACAACCACTTTCACCCGACCAACTCTAGGATTCGAAAACCACCTCTGATGACAAACTTCGACAACCAACTCCCGACTACAAAACTCCAGCAAAAATCATATTCGATAATTAATTTGGACAACCACTTTCGACTACTACAAGAATGATGTCTGTTAAAGTATGTTGTATGGTTGTTGATAATATTAAAAAATATTATTTTATTTACATTAAGTGCAATATTTATGGGTAATGAATTCTCATATCAAACAAGTATTAAGAATATTTAAACGAAAAGTATGTATGTGATCGAAATGTATGTAACATATAACACAAAAAATCATAAAATTATTTTTTTCCTGGAACATTTTCCCACAGAAGTTAGTGAAAAATATAGATTTTTTTATATGACGATTCTCCAAATTTAGAGAAAATGAGAGTGGAACTGTTGAAGAAATGTGTGACATTCCATTGGTTGTTACGATGATGGGGGAGATTAAAAATTCATGACATAGTAAAAATATAGAGCAACAAAACGAAGAAAAAGAAAAAGAAGAAAATGATAATGAAATTCATGTAGAAAATTAGCTATAATCAAATGTTTTGATTTAGCTTTAATTTCTCATTTTATTTAACCACATTTCTAGAAGAAACGTAATGGGTTAATTATTGTTCATAGCCCAGAAAAAGAAAGAAATAAATAAAAGTTTTAAAAATTAAAAGAAAAAAAACTGTAATCCATATTTTATTCAAATAGATGGTAGAATTATTGAATAAAAAAGTTCCAAAACAAAAATAGTAGTCATAAAAGCATATTATTTAGAGTTCAAAAAGCTGTATTAGAAACACCCCAAACACATACGAATTCAGACCAAATAACTTGCACCCTACAAACATATGAACTTCACAAACACAGACATATGAACTAAGACCAAATAACTCTGTACCTTAAACACAGACATATGAACTTCATAAACATGTGAACTCCATAGATACATGAATTCCATATATTCTATCTCAACTCAGTGCTCCAAACAGTCAATAAAGAGAAAATTGCACAAACCACACATAAACTATATTATACCCTTTTAACTTCTATTTTGATCAATTACATTTTGAACTATGCAGTATGTTATAATCACATGTTTGGATTTTTTATTCGATCAATTAACCTCATGTAATTTGTGTTAATTATCGTAATCAATCTCCTTTATTAGTATTGATGTTTGATACATATGTAAAATTGAATTTTAGATATTATTTCAATATTATTATCAACATCATTATTTTATTACTTAACTTCGAATAATCATCGATATCAATGTGAACCCGTCAATTTATGCTATATCAATATGTTAATTCTTTAATGTGAATTTTAACTAGAGCTCAATTTCATCCTAAATTGTAATTATTATAATTAAAAAAACTCAAATTTACTATTACGTTATAGTTCAATTACTTCCTTTTATTTTCCAATTTTCTCCATATAAACATTAAATTTCATAGAATATCACTTTAAAAATAATTTACATACGTGACACACAAATAAGAGTAAACGTAAATTATTTTTAATAAATTACAAGAGCTAATTGATCTAATTAAAAAATTCAAAAGTGTAATTACACCCAATAGTAAAGTTAAGAAAACAATAGATGGCATTAAAAGCTAAAAAATGTAATGGTATATATATACATATATTTGGGAAACAAAAGAAGTGTAATGATATTTATTAACTCTATAATTTAGGAGTGATATTTGCAAAATTTTAAATAAAAATATATATGGATAAAAAAAGATAGATTTGAAAAAGAAAAGAAAAGAAAAGAAAAGAAAAGAAAAGAAAAGAAAAGAAAAGATTGAAAATGAGATTAAGAAGAGAGAGAGAGAGAGAGAAAGAAGGGGGATATTAAATGGAAAATAGGTGTCTTGTAAAGCGCTTGCATTTTCTCTTGGAAAATGCCATTGAGACTTGAGAGGGTTCTCCCATTCCCATCTACCAAGAAAAAGCAAAACCAGACACACACCTCTGCTAATCATCTTCATTCATCCATTCTTTTCATGAACTTCCCCCAACATTTTTCCTAATTTTCTCCCTCACACCCATCACCAGACCAACAATCTCTCTCTTCTTTTTCTGTATCTCCTCCATTGTTCTACAACAAATCTCTCTTCCTTAATTGTTTCCCTTCCCCTCAATTTCCTTTCTCTTTCTCATTTTGTAAAGATTTTTTTTTGAATCATGGGATTTTGATTTGCTTTTGTGTTCATCAAACCCTAAATCTTCTTCTTCTTCGTCTTCTTCTTTCCTCTGTTTTTGGGTTTCTTTCTTTTCTGTGTTGAGACATTGCTCTGTTCTGGGATTTTTGGCTTTCTTAACGTTTGTTCTGCCTGACCCATTTTGTTTTCTTCCTTTTCCGTTTGTGGGTTTCTTTCAAATTGGTGTTTTTCAGCTTTCCCATGTTATTCATCGGGAGAACTCAGATTTTTGCGGATCTGACATTCCGTCAATGTCCTCTGCAATCTCTACATTTTCCATCCTGAATGTGTTTTGATTCGTTCAAATTCATGGCCGAGACATAGGGTTCTTTCTCCTTACTATTTTGGGTCTGTAGTGATCAATTTTTCCCTTCTGGGTTTGATCTTAGCCTTGAATCGATTTTTCTTCACAATGCTCAAGCAGATCCTTAGCAAGCTTCCTCGAAAGTCATCTGACTCGTCCGATTCACCAAGGACGCCACGGTCTTCGTCGAACCGTTCAAGTCCGAGAAGTAGTTCTACGTCCTCTGGCCATGGGACCCCAAGATCGAGCGGTGGAGCATCTGCCTCTGGGCGGTCTAATGCTACTAAGAAAACTTCTTCTGCAGTCTTCCCTGCGAGCCTTGTGGCTGGAATCGAGCCGCTGGTGCCTTTCAAAGATGTGCCTTCTTCTGAGAAGATGAACCTCTTTGTGAGTAAACTGAGCCTTTGTTGTGTTACCTTTGATTTCACCGACCCCAGTAAGAATTCCATTGAAAAAGGTGTTAAAAGACAAACGTTGCTTGAACTTGTGGATTTTGTTGGAGCTGGGACTATGAAATTCAACGAACCTGCAATTCATGCTTTGTGTAAAATGTGTGGTGTTAATCTGTTTAGAGTTTTTCCACCGAATTATCGAGCTAACATGATTGGTGGTGGTGGTGGTGAAAATGATGATGATGAGCCTACGTTTGATCCTGCTTGGCCACATTTGCAGCTAGTGTATGATTTGCTACTTAAGTTTATACATTCTTCATTTGTTGATGCTAAGGTTGCAAAGAAGTATATGGATCATTCGTTTATCTTAAAACTGTTGGAGTTGTTTGATTCAGAAGATCCCAGAGAGAGGGAATGTTTAAAAACGATTCTACATAGGATATATGGGAAGTTCATGGTTCACCGGCCGTTTATTCGAAAGTCTATCAACAATATATTTTATCGGTTCGTATCCGAAACCGAAAGACATAATGGTATTGCTGAGTTACTGGAGATATTTGGAAGTATAATCAGTGGGTTTGCATTACCTCTTAAAGAGGAACACAAAATCTTCTTGTGGAGGGTTTTGATTCCTCTGCATAAACCGAAATCTATTGGTGCCTACTTCCAACAACTTTCGTACTGCATTACGCAGTTCGTAGAGAAGGAACCGAAGTTAGCGAGTGTTGTGGTTAAAGGACTGTTGAAATATTGGCCGATAACAAGTAGTCAGAAAGAGGTGATGTTTCTGGGTGAGTTAGAGGAGATCTTGGAAACAGTTAACATGGTGGAATTCCAGAAAGTCATGGTTCCCTTGTTCTGGCGAATAGGATGCTGCATTAACAGTTCCCACTTTCAGGTAGTAATCTCCCAAAGTTTGCATATTAATCAATATATGTTTTGAAAGATTAATTATTGTTCAAGTTCTAGTCATTTCGGGCTTATATTCTCATAGTTTCTCATCATGGATGGATCTATTTCACTGCCACTGTTACATACCATTGCATATATAGATATATAGATAGATCTAAAAACAATTTCTGTTGCACATTTGGTATATGGATGGTTCATATGTCACCATCACTTAACTTTGTGCTTGACAAACAAATTGGTTTGGTTTGGTTTAATTTAGTTTTGTTTTATTCAGTCAGTCAGATCATCTTTCACCTTTCAAGTTTAGTGTTCTTTCAACACCAGTGTTGCTGAAACTGTTCAATCAACTCGCTGTCGTTTTCAGGTAGCTGAAAGGTCCCTTTTCTTGTGGAACAACGACCACATCGTGAACTTGATCGGGCACAATCGACATGTGATATTGCCCATCATACTCCCCGCGTTAGAAAGGAATGCACAAAGCCATTGGAACCAAGCAGTGGTGAACCTAACCCTTAATGTTAGAAAGATGTTCATGGAGATGGATGATGACCTATTCGTATCCTGCCATGCACATTTCAAGGAAGAAGAAGTGAAAGAAACGTTAGAAGCGAAGAAACGGAAGCAGATATGGGAGCAACTCGAGAATGCAGCAGCGAATGTGCAACCAATGGTGGGGAAAACTGCTGTGCTGGTAACTCCTTTAGCATCCTCAATAGCCTGCTGACTGTTGATGAGTTTGTTTTCCATTGATGAGATGGGGGGGGAAGGAAAGATGAAATTCATTCCCAACATCAAACTACCAGTCCCACCATGTTTTCTTTGGTTGTTGTGTGGAAAATAGCAGAGGGAATGTGGATGTGAAAAGAAGGGACATGTTTGGCTTGGGTTGTGGATGGGAATTGGAATATGTAATTTTGGGTTGGTCCTTCTCTGGCAGCCACCTTGTAATGTTATAATGATGTTGGATATGTTTAACTCCTATTCTGCAAATTTATTGGATCTCTTCCCTTCTTAACTCAGTTTTTTTCAAAGGAAAAATCCTTCTCTGACATAATATATGTTGGTTTAGGTTGGGAATAATAGTTTTTTTCTAAAATGAGAAACTTTTGGTTAAATTTTAATTGCAAGGTTATTTATAGACTATTTATTAAATTTTATCAAACTATAAGGATTAAATTCTAATTTTTATAACTATTTATAACTATAGAGACTAGATTTAAAATTTTTTCTACTATAACGACCAATCCTATAACTTAACCTCAACTTTTTAAAAAATCTCATGCACCGTCTAACTAAGTTACTAACTATATTAATTTCTATTTTATTTCTATTTTGTATATTTTTATGTGTTCGAAATTTAACGGACACTCATTTACTCTTTTATAATTAATTTTCTAAGAAGTATTATTTTAAAAGCTACAAAGTAATGAGCTCATATTTTAGCTAAGGGTTTTGTCTGCAATGCCAGTAACTTTTACTTTAGTTGAGGGTTTTTTTTTTTTTAATATAAATATATATATATATATATATAATTTTGGGTTGGTTTTTACTTTAAATAATAAATGCTTATGGTATATGGATGATTTATCATGGGCCCCACTTTTGTCGCTGAATACTCATCTTCCACCCACAAACAAATTGCAAAATTTCTGCTTCTCAGGTAGAAAATAATTGTTATCACTTTGTCGTGAAGTCCTAATTTTCCCCCCTTTCTAACGTATATAAATCTTCAATTTATTGCAAGAAATAACCGAGAAAAAGAACAGGATACATATTTTTTGTCTTGTATTTTGGAAAAATAAATAAGGTAAAGCATGTTTCTTATGAAAATTGTTTTGGCAATAGTCTTAAATGGTTCTTAAAAAAAGAGAAATCAATTTCAACTTGTAACGGTTGAATGAATTCAGATCCTAAACATTAAATTTAATCAAATGTGTTGTAACAAGTTTTTGGTCCAATTATCATGTAGGATATGGGGAATTGATGAATGGTTAAATTGTGAATTGATAAACTTATTTTGTGCAAAATTTGATTATATATATATATATATATAAGTTAATAAGATTTTAAAGATATATAGTTAAAATCAGTAAGTAAATTACTAAAAGCTTAATACATTGCAAGATGAGTTTTTATACGAACGACCCTTTCAGAAGGATCTTTATGATTGATTACCCACCTCTCACAAACGTATGAAATCTAACATTCTGTTTATGTCAAAACACACTATCGCATGTTATAACTTATCGCGTTAAGGATCGATTATCGTAGTTATAACGCAATAAACATCTCTATAGCATATTCACCTTTTTTTAGGGAATCCAAACAAACTATGAAAAAAAATGAGGAAAACAAAACAAAAAAAATAAATATAGCAATAAATATGACCAAGACGATTTAATACATTTGTGAGACGGAGGTCATTAATCATAAACTCTTGCAATGCTGATATAAATTTAAGATCCAAATTGACAACAAGTGTAGGGTAAAAAATGATTAAATAAAAAAAAAAAAGAAGAAAGAGAATGGAAACAAAGCCGGAAATTTGTGAAGGGGAAAAAATTCAAGGTGATAGTTGATGATTTAGTGGAATTCACGGCAAAAGTAAAAGAGGAAAGTCAATGTATAAGTAGGTAGGCATTCATGCAACTGAGTAAATATGATGGATTCAGTTTTTTGTGGTCCTAAAAGTGGGGACACCATTGTCTTTTAATAATCATATGATGTTTGCTTGTCCATCACTCTGTTTTTACTCACTTGTTCCAAACATATGATGTTAACCAAACACTTGGGACTTTGGATGTGGAAGATACTCTGTTTCCTTGTTTTTAATTTAAATTACCCATTTCCTCCACTTTGCTTTTCGATAATAAAAAATGCTTCCAACCTCGTGGCAAGTGGCAAGTGGCAAGGCAACAAATAAGCTGAAAACATCGACACAAATATTTGAATCCTTGTTTGTTTCTTTTAAACCACTCGTTCATCGCGGTTTTAAGGGTGTGTTTAGTTAGGAAGTGTCTCAAATGTCCCTGGAATTCAGGTGTCTGTCTGGTTTGGCAAAGCTGAGAGAACTGATTTTGTGGAGGTTAAAGTTGCCACACTTCCAAACTGTCACGATTGAAAAGGACTGGTCAGTCAAACATACAACGGTCTATAACAATTAAAGCATGGTCTCTCTCTCTTTGTATTTTAATGGTAGGAAAACCACGTTTAAAAGTGTAGCAACAAGTTCGGTTTAATAGTTCAAAATCAATTTAATGTTTGATTTTACATTTTACATGACACTTTTTCATATCATCAAATATGATTTTAAATGACTGAGACCTCATTTGGTAATTATTTTGACATTGTTTGATAACCATTTTGTTTTTTGTTTTTTATTTTTGAAAATTAAGCCTATTTTCTTCTCGTTTACTACCACGATTTGCATTTTTCTTAATTACAATGATTGAATTATTCTAAAAAACAAAAATAATTTTTTAAAAGCTACTTTTTTGTTTTAAAAATTTGTCTTCGTTTTTTAAACCATTGGCAAAATATAGATGACAACAAAAGAAATTTGAAGGTGTAAATAGTGTTTATATAGACTTAGTTTTTAAAAACAAAAACCAAATGGTTACCAAGTGAACCTAATTTTTAATTTTTGAAAATTCGATCTATTTCCTCTCAAAATTTCATACAATAATTTGCATCTTTCTTAAGGATCCTAGTTGAATTTTTAACAAAATTCCAAAAACAAAAACAAAAACAAACTTTTTAAAAACTTGATTTGGTTTTTTAAAATGAAAATTTCCAAAAACAAAAACAAACTTTTAAAAACTTGATTTGGTTTTTTAAAATGATAAAAAGTAAATAACAGAACAAGAAATTTAGACGTGAAAGGAGATTTATAGATTTAATATTAAAAAATTAATAACAAAAAATCAAAAGGTTAACAAACGGAACATAAAGGTACGTTCCAAAGTGATTTTGTCAATGACAAAAATGTTAGAAATCACTTCCAAACATGTTTTGAAATCAAACATATGGTTGGTTTTAAATGATTAAACACATGTTTTGAAATGTTTTAAAATAAAAAGATTATTTTAACCCTTTCAAAATCACTCGTTATGGTTTAAAATAGTTAAAAGCTAACCTTATAAAGAAGTTTGATCAAAATGTGTATCTAACCTTCTGTTGTCTATACTTCTGGAATACGGCGTTTAAAGGGCAATCTCTGGATTTCAATCTTAGATCTTCTAAGGCAAGTACTGTAGTTTTTAGCTTGGAGGCACTGTAATTGGTATATTGCTCTAGAGCCTCGTTCTGCAAGTTGAAGAAAATGCAAGCAAAATTGAAAAGCGTGCTAGGTTATGTGGATAGTGTAATTGAATTATTGAACATTGTACCACTGGGAAAAAGAAAACAAGAGACAAAGGAACAGTAAAGGGATAAAGGAAAACGGACCCATGGTTGATTTGGTTGATGCAGAATCCATCTGGCTAAGAACACCACTGATGCAGCTACTGCTGAAGGCAGAAACCTGAGGAAGCTGTACTCTCCAAGAGTCAACTCTGCTAAATAATTTGTTAAATGCTCGAACTCGACACAAGGTTCCTGGTAAAAGAGTGGGTTTTAAGTTGCAGTGTTAACATCTATCGAAATAAATAATGGATTCTACCATAAATAAGATCAGATTCCAAACCATTCTTTGATGACGTACTTCTTTGTTTCTAGTTTCCATTTTCTGAAAAACAAAAGTGCACCCACCTAAGGCCCGGACACGATAGACATTAAAGTTTTCTTTGGTATTAAGCTTATCCAAAAGTTCGAACTTGATATCTCTGAGCCAATATGGTCAAGAGATCCCAAACCCTTGCCAAGGGGCCCACCCCTTGGGGCTTCTAATTTTTCATAATCGTATTTTTTTTTATTTTTTAAATCAGGTTTCTTGTAGTTTGTTCTTTGTTTTTTTAGTTTGCTACAACATAAATAAAAATATTGATTTAGCTAATCTATACATAACTCAATTGGTTAAGGCATATATCCTCGATCAAGAGGTTAGAAGTTCAAATCCCTCCATCACATGTTGTTGAACTCAAAGACATAAAAACAGTATTTTATTATTCTTGGTGTATAAAATGCTTGAAAAATATTTTAATATTAATATAAGACAAAAGGTTCGAGTGATTAATTTTAAAAAATAATTTTCATATTAAGCTTTTTCAAAATTTAATGAAAAATGTTAGATACAAAAATAAGAAATTATTGCCAAACACATTTTCAATAAAAAAAAACAAAAGATAAACAATTATTCTTTGTTTAGCGAACACATTATTTTATTAAAAAACAAAAGAAAAAACAACTATTCTATTATTGTTGTTTACTACAAAAGAAAAAACAAACGAAAAATGGAAACCAATAAACAAAAACGTTTGAAATTTTGCTAATCCTGACGGATGCAAATAATGTAAACATAGATGCTAAGATTTTTGTTGCTTAACCATTATTTTTAATGAATAAACACTTGACAACTTAATTGAACTAACTTATACGAATTATATAGCTTTTTCTAAATTACTCTTTTGCAATTACTGAAGTACAATTATCGTCCCAAAATACCTTGCAAGAAGCCTGTGCTACCTGCACAAATCTCCTGCAAAGATGAAACTTTTAGAACGACAGTATTACACAGAAAAGAAAAAAGCTTATGGTATGAAGGTACCTGAGAAAAGTTTTTGTAGTGGGAACAGAGAGCTGAAAATTAAGCACGTTCAGAACTTCACCCTCCATTTCTAGTACCTGCCACATGATATCAATCTAGTAGGACCAAGGAAAAACCAGTAACATTCAAAGCACAGATTTTTGAGAATCCTGTTTGAACTACACTCATCAAATGGCAAACATGTAATAAAACTTAAGGCCTCAAGTAATTAACTACATGCTGCCACATATGCATTAGTCAGACCCCAATCAAAGTAGTTTTAGGCATCTTGTATATGCCATCACGCCTTTTAGGGTTCTCTTGGGATCACATGTGATATGAGACAACAGAATTGGATATCCATAACCTTTTCCTAGGATTCGTGTTTACGTGTTTCCAGGTCTAATTGGTCTAAGCATGAGGAGGACAAGACAAAATTTGGCTTACGATGAAACCATTAATTGTAAAAGAAAAAAAGAGGCGACATTATGAAGAGTTGAAAATTATAGGGGAGAAATTCAATGGCATATTATAAAAGGAGAGCAGAAGAGCTATCAATGTTTGCCCATAATATTGCTGACAAAAATAGGGATGCCAATTGACCAGGAGCCTACCTCTTCTCTCGCATAGGTGTTGTCTGTGATGCAGCAAAACTCTTCCACAAATGGTGCACAGACTTCTTCATATTTACTTCAAGCACCACAAAGCAAACATATCACAGGTTGCACACTAATTAGTAGATATAGGGTATTATCATTTCAATAATGTCAAAGTAAATCATCACAGCAAAATTTGAACAGAGATTTACATAAAAAAGGGGAGAATAGTTGCAAGTGGACAATCTTATAGAAAGAAAGTTTGTGCCTTACACATGAGAAGATGAAATCATATTGTTCCAGAGAGGTGGTCTCAAAATATTGAAAAAGTAGTATATAAAACACATCAATTAAACACTAACCAGCAACATGGCTTTAATACTTGAAACATTTGATTTGGTAATAATGTTGAAAGTTTGGACTCTGATGTTTAAAGATCATGTAGACGTACAGGCCTTCACACATAAAATTTTGTTTCAAGTCTTGATAGCTTACATTTTTTTCCACCATCATTTAATACCAGGAGTTCATAAGAACTTTTCTATTCTGGTGGGAATTATAGCCACATCAGCAGTAATCGAGTTCAAGAGAATTTATGTGGCATAAATCTTTGCAAGGCAAAATATTTCATGTGAATGTACTTTTCATGTTTAATACCATGAACATCAGCCCACTAGATTTAGAACTTACGAGGCGATTAACATGCAAGTAACACCAAGAAGTTGTAATCTATGTCTTTCAATGTAACTTTGAGAGAGAAACCGATCAATGAGATTCACAGTGAGGTAAAGTGTGTCAGAGATCAGCTTATATTCTTCAGAAACCTGAAATAAGGAGTTTGACACCGGCTTAGAACTCAAGATAAAGTGAGCTCTAGCAAAATTATATTCGTATAAAACCACATCTGGTGTTCTTGATATAGTTATGACAGAAGAAACTATGCATATATTTGAAGCCTGAATATCTGGACAAAATTCAATTTGTTTATGACAAGCTATGAATGAGTACTACTACTAACCTCCACTAGCCAATCAATTAGAATCCCTCGCATGATTGGAGTGATAAATTTCTGTAGCTTTTCCATATAATTAGTAGAAGGCCTTTGATCAAGCTGAAGAATAAGACATTTCAACGATTTAGCACAAGTATATTAGTCATAGTGAAAAAAAAGGAGAAACTAACGGGCTCTCCATTTTCCTTAGTACCCAAAATCCAAAAATCTCTTTAAGAACTTTATGAAAAATTTTCTATTCAAACACAAACCTCTATAACACGATTAGTATCATATATATTATGGGCATATAGGGTGCATGCTCGAGGATCTTCTGAGTTTGAAACAGCATCCAAAGTACCGAGATGGCTTAATTTCTCACAAACCGTAGCCTCAACTGCAAAGTTTAATAATAATCATATAAACAAAATGTGGTATTGATAATTTGTAATTGAAAAGTATAATCCTATTTTTTTTATGATGAAGCAAGATATCATTCAAGGAGTGAATGAAAATTCTGGAAGATCAAAAAGTCTACAAGAAGATCTTACACATCAATGTCTAATATCTCCTTTAATAGAGAAGCTTCTTGTGAACCCGAATTTAAATTCAGTTAAAATTGAAGTCAGTTTTCAGAAAGATCAATGGTCAATTAGAACAATAGTACGTAAACTGCACTTCTTAATGTCTCACATCTCGTAAAGTAATTTCCTTGAACTCATTAATTTTCAGTCAATTATGAAGTAACTGGAAGTCACGCTCGTGGAAACATAATTATGTTCTCAAAATGAAAAGGATTAGACAAAGAGAAGAAACATAAACTATAAGCAAGATTTATTAGGAGTTTCTTTGAGCCAGGGTGAATAACTACTAAAACAATTGATGCGGGTAAGCAAACAAAATGAAGCACATACCACACACTTTCATTCAAGCAGCTGATAAAGAAACATGGAATCTAATGCAAGCACATTTTGTGATGGTACTCCTAAAGATCAAGTGGTTAAATTGAAAATGACATATAATTTTTAAATTGAAGTAACATAAAAATTGATATAATTCTGTATCATTATATGATTTGGGAAATTTTTATTGAATACATTCCTAAAAACCATGTCACTCAAGCAATTATTATCTACTTCTCTTACGCCATTGAATAAATAAGACAGCTTACATTCTGTCTACGTACACAGAAAGTACATTAAATGGAATCATGTGGTCATCGAGGGTAGTTATGAAAGGTCAAGGGTAATATGACAATGATTATTAAAATGAAATTTAAATTAATTAAATTAAAATTCCTTCTTCAATCCCACGTAAGAATAAGATGAAAATATTCCCACGATGGTAATTACTTTAAAGAGTGTTTGAGAATGGCATTCTCATAATTTAAATAATTACCAAGTTATGCTCGACTAAAATGCCATGACTATGAACTAGTATTCAAACCTTTCATTTGGTGGTCGTTTGATCCTGAAGGCACAGGGAATGCACAATTTTTGCATCCTATTACACTCTGAAACTTGTTCTCCTGCGTTGTCTCTTTTTTATCTGACATCATCACTGGAGAGGTACCTCGTGATTCGGCCATCCTTTTAATGGGTGAATCTTCAAGTGATTCAATCTGTGAAACCTCTTGTACCTATGAATTTCCACCCAAAAAAAAAACCCCGCACTTCTGTTCATTTTTGATAGGCAATACTGTCATGCATGATTATAAAGACGCAATTCGTTTCCCCATTCTTTCAGCTAGAGGCTTGAAGAAACACTCGAGGAATGTAATTGCTTCCATGAATTTAAAATTCAAACTCCATGAAGCAGTTGACAATTTGAAATATGAAAAATTTGCACCTGAACTTTAGAAGCATGCAAGCACCCCAGATTATTACTCTCACAGGACATGTTAGTAACATCCTTGAGCACTGCTCTTCTTTTGCGCCGAACACCAACAGTAATAGTTGGGGAAGCATTACTTCCATCTAGTTGTGCTTGTTCAGAGTTTTCTGTATGACCACGTTTGCGCAATTCTTTGAGTGAAAGTTGTAATGAGGGTGAAATAGCTCCTAGTCTACTCGAGGAATTAGACTGAGAGCGTGTGATTCTGACAGCAACCTTCATTTCTTTCATCATATTGGACAGATCTATTGTGTGTGGACAAGCAAATACATGGCTATAACTTCAACAACCTGCAGTTGTAACATTAAATTAATGTTCATGATAAGACAAACCATGGCATTTGAACTGGCAATGATAATGTTGCTAACAATTTGAAATTAAAACTGCATCTGAAACCTATATGAAAAGGAATTGAGCTCGGCATGTTGATACAGAACCATGTTACGTCTATTTTTGTGCTATTGAACAAAACCGAAGTAACTTTACACTTCTATACATCGTTCTTGTCTCTAAGAATATCCAGAAAATCCCTTGCTAAATTTTAACGAAACATCAATTCCTATTGGCTAACAGATTGGCTCTGCTTCGAATGCGCAATTTCATTTGCATTATCTGCCAGAGAAATGATCAAGGATCTTAACCCGTAGATGCCATCAATAGTGTTCTATTTCGTTCTTTCAGCAATAGAACAATATTGCAGCAAGGAACAACTATCGCACAAAAAATCAGTCAACGCTAAATGCAACATTTCAGGGAAATTTCAAGCTATCCGAATTGTAATTCGCATGCATAAACATCAATTCCGATTAGCAGCTATCAACATACAAAGAAAAACTTCAGAGTTCACAGAACAGGACAACTTTGAAATCAAGTAATCGTAAATGCAAGACAATGCTGCATATTGAAGAGCTGAAAGAAAAGCAAAACGAAACTTCTATTGAATCCAAAACTCACCGCATAATCAATCTACAAGCACGTGCTAAAGAGAAACGGAGTTAAACCGCAACTACGCTTACAGCATCACAGGAAGCTCCATTCCAACATCTTCTCCGATCAGCCAGTCGGCCAAAGCTTTGAGCACATAAAAATGGAATGAGACGGCAGCCATAAGCGACGGAGCTAGCGGGTGAGGAACAGGGCCGAGGAGCGTCAACAGAAGAGGAGCGGGGAGAAGATGGAGTTTTTTTGAACGAGTCGCCTACCGAACAGACATATAAATATCATTTGAATTAATTGGATAGTGACAATATTATCCATAATTTATTAATTTATTATAGTTCAATCGTAGTTGACATGATACCTTTTTAAGAAGTGAAAGATTCAGACCCTCGAGTAATTAGAGAAAAAATAATTTTTAATTTTATTTAAATTCTTTTGATTGAATCTGTTTAAACACATTTTAAATTATTTCAAAAACTATTTTAAGTCGTTGTCAAAACACTTCACATTTTTCAAAATGACTTATATTCAACATTAAACATTTGAAAAGTTAAACGAAACACACTCTCAATTTAAAGAAAAAGAGAAAAAATTTGTAGAATAATATAATTAAACTGTAATTGACATGTACTATCTTGAATATGATTTATGTAATTTTTCTTACAGTAAATGTTAGATCCTCATATTCGTTATAATAACAAAAAATGTGCATGATCTTTAATTTGTTTTTATATTCGTATGCTATCTTATCTCACCTTTAGAAAGTTAATTGATGTTCTATGCTCCAATAATATTTTAGTTGACAACATATTTTTCTCCAAGGAAAATCAAAAACCCTAGTTTAATGTTTAATAAACAAATTGTATAATATAAAAGTACTTAAATTCTGATAAAATTACCAATTGAGTTTCTAATATATTATATGTATAATTCAGTTCTAATAAAAGTCCATATCTTCACAATTTTCTTTTATAGGGTTGTCTCATTTTCAAATTGGACATTATGCTTTTAAAAGCTCAAGTTCACTGTCTTTATACTTTAATTAAAGTTTACTAAATATTTGTGTCATTGGTTGCAAATCAAAGATAAATAGATTTTTTTTTTTGTTTGAAAAATTGCAAAAACCATCTTAAATTATAGGATTTGATATTATCAAATCATCAAGCTTTCAATTTGAATCAATCACCCACTTAAACTAAGGAAATTCTTGCAATTAAACCTTGAAAAATGACATAATTCACAAACACCCCCACACTTATTATTGTTACCATTCAAATTCTGAATAATAGAATTGTCACAATTTGATTTAAATTTTTAACTCTAAAAAGTATAAAATCCATTATAATATTTTAGATCCCATTTGGTAACCATTTAGTTTTTGGTTTTTGTTTTTGAAGATTAAACTTATTTCATCACATTTCTTAATTGCATCTTTTTTAAGTACAATGACTCAATTCTTAGCTATTTTTTTTTTATTTTAAAAAAACAACTTTTTAAAAGCAATTTTTTTTTAGTTCTCAAATTTTAGTTTGTTTTTTAAACCAATGGTGAAAAGTAGATGATTTTTTTTAAAAAAAATTTGGAGGTAAAAGTAGTGTCTATAGATTTAATTTTAAAAAACAAAAACAAAAAACAAAATAATTACCAAACAAGATCTTAATTTTTCTCATGAACATTGAGCTAACCTCTCGATAAAAAAAAAATACAAAAACAAAAAAGTCCGTCAATTAAATAATTTGGTTTTGATGTAATTTGAAAACTATAAATTTTGATTGAAAAAAACACTTTTAAGTATTTTATTGCAACAATTTTGCATTTTAGAGTTTAATTGCAACCATTTTATAAGTTTACGAAATTAAAGTTCCAATAGTGCGACTTTAGTAAGATGATTTTGCAATTTCTCTAAATATATGTAAGATATAGGGAATATATCAAAGTATAGGAACTCCAATCAAATGTAATAAATAAATAAAAAATGGCAATTAAATAGAAGATTCACAAATATATTTATAAAAAAAATTAGATCAAACAAATTCTGAAATAGTTGAACAAATATAATTAAAAGAATATTTTTTGAGGATTAGAAATAAATAATAACAGAAAATTAGCAAGTATTCCAGATTCAAATAATTATCAAATCGAATTTCAATCATCAACGATCACTTTATACGAAAAGAGAATACCTAGTTAACGAATAATATATAGAAAAATTTTCAGAGATAGAAAAAATGTTAAACTATTTATAGAAATAGCAAAAAAATATTGATAGACACATATTTAATATAGACGGGTAGAAGTTTATCAGTGTCTATCAACGATAGAAGCTAATAAAAATCTAGATAGAAATCGATAAACCATCCATTTGCTATTTTGTGTTATTTTTCTATGTTTTAAAATATCATAATATTTATATAAAATAAAATAAATTGAAATGAAACACGAAAAGTAAAATATTCGAGTTTACACCAGCCGAATTATAGATTATTAAAAGACTTTACTCAAGTAGTAAACGCTCTGTGAATAGTAATTCGTTGTATAAAAATATTCATCGATTAATAAAAATGGAAGAAAGTAAACCTATTTAAGAATATTTTTTCTAATTAAAAAAAATTATTATTTTTTCTGAAAAAAAAAAAGAAAAAGAAAACATCGAGAGTTTCTAGAAAGAGCAGCTGATTTTAAAATTTCAAAATGATTATTCACATGCTATCAAATTATTATTCTTCTTCTCAATGTCCTTGAAACACTGAAAACTAAAAAGTCAAATTCAAGTTGGAAGTTAGTTATCATGTTTCACATCTAAGGTTAAAACAAAAAAATTACTATAAAACCGATTTACCGACCCTATGTATGGACGTATATATGCTAAAAAAAGAAAGTAAAAGTAAAAAAGTAATAATAATAATAAATTGGAAGTCTAGTTTTTCATCTGGAAGCTTCATGTCTATTTAATTTTTAGACTTTCAAAATTACAAAATCAGCCTTTGAATTTTTATAAAATTTTAAATTAGATTTACTAGATACGGAAATGAAATTTTAAAATTCCATTCGGAATATGATTATAATATATATCTAACAGATCAATTAATTTTTAATAATTTTGAATTTTTTAAGAAATTTATTAAGCATAAATTTAAAAGTTCCTAAACTTATTAAACACAAAATTAAAAGCTTAAACACATATTAGATACTTTTAAAAGTTTAAGAACTAAATGGATACAAAGTTTTAAGTTTAGAATATTTAACAAATCACTCACTTTTAGATAGTATTTTGAGTTGGATTTTTTTAAAAGAAAAAGAAAAGTTAACCCTAAAGCTACCTTTCAAGTTTGAGGAGTCCATTTATTTTGACCATTTGATACGTATTTCATTTGCATATTTATTGAGTACAATAGTTGAATTCTTAGTCAAATTTCAAAAATAAAACAACTTTTTAAAAACTAGTTTTTTTAGTTCTTAAATTCTGGCTTGGTTTTTTAAACCATTGGTGAAAAGTAGATAACAAAAAAAGAAATTTGGAGGTGAACGTAGTATTCATATGCTTAATTTATTTTATTAAAAAAATAAAAAAATAAAAAACAAAATGGTTACCAAACGAGTCCTATAAATTTAATTTTTAAACTTCATTCAACTTCAAAACGTGTCGAATAGGCCTATGGATTTTCAATAAGTTCCTAAACTTTAGGAGTGTCTAAAATATTTAGGGTTCACCTATTTTCAATAGAAAAAAAATTGGGTGCTCCATTGGATGCACCTATCTTAGTACATCCCAAGTATTGTCAAATAAAATTTAGCCATGTGGCATTTTTGTTTTTTTAAAAGATAATTTTTTTTCTAATTCTATTTTTACGTGGTTAATAAGTGGGGAGTATAAGAGTTAGGTGCAACCTAATCATTGCTCTTCTCAATAAGCACACACCACCTCACTTGTACACCCAAGCATTGAATGCATTTACATCTGGGACATAGTCTCAAAATAGAAAAACTCGATAGGAAGTAGTAGTTATTACGATCCAAGTTCTTAGTTATCCTTCTTATATATTCGATTGTCTAAAAAAAACTTATTAAACATAAAGTTAAAGGGTTCATAAATTTATTAGGTACAAATATAAAAGTTCAGAGACATATTAAATACAACTGTGAAACTTTTGAGTCAATCCAACTTATAACTTAATTAAATTAAAACTTTGAAACCAACATACCAACGGTCTCGTTGGCTAGTTTTTAAAAGGATAAATATAATGGTCCCAAAAGGAAGGGGTGGTTGGAGGAGGATAAGGGGCACCCAAATTCCAATTCATTTCAAATAGAAATACAAAGGGAAGAGAGAATTTCAAATAGTCACATTATTACCAACTTTGAAGGAGCCTAGAAAACAACAACCTCCGCTCCATTGCTATCATTTTCCCCACTTTTTCCTTTTTGCTCACCACTTACCAGCATTGTCGACCTGGGGAGGTTTCGTTTCATAGCGAATAACAGATAAGTATTAAGTTTATAAACACTACTTTTAAATTTTATTTATGAATTTATTTTTAAAACCTGTGTCAAGAATTGAATACTAAAAAATGAAGTAATTTTAAACATTTTCAAATATATTATCTCAATCAAGATGAAAACCACTTAAACGAAATTGTGAGTAAACAATCACAATTTTCAAAGACTTGAAAAAATAATTATCGAACACAAATGCTAATAGTTAAGCCCTTATTTGATATTTATTTGATTTCAGTTTTTTGGTTTAGAAAATTAAGGTTATAAAGTCTATATTCACCTCAAAATTTGTATGTTATGTTATCTACTTTCTACCCACTTTTTCTAAAACAAAAGTCTTGTTTGTTAATCATTTTGTTTTTGAAAACTAAGTCTCTTTTCCCCCGAATATTGGAATTGAAAAGGTCTTATTGATAAAATTTTCATTTATCCCATTGGATCTAGGCATCGGTAACAACCCCTCTATAATTTCTTTTAATTACCTCTTGTGAGAAAATGATCCCACAAACAAAGGTTTGCATAGTACGAAATAACATAAAATAAAAACGGATTCATTAAAATAAAAAATCCCACTCGATATTCAAATTGTTTTTTTTTCTTCACAGGAATCAATAAAACAGAAGAAAGATTTCAATCCGGTTAAATTTCATCCAAATGTAGTAGGATCAGAATGAAGAGAACTATAGACACTACTTCTACCTTCAAATTTCTTCACTTGCTATCTACTTTTTCCCACTGATTTAAAAAACCTGCCAAAATTTGAAAACTAAACTAAAAAATAGCTTTTAAAAACTTGTTTTTGTTTTTGAATTTTTGTTAAAAATTCAATCATTATACTTAAGAAAATTGAAAATCATTGTAAAAAATAAAGAAGAATAGATTTAATTTTCAAAAATAAAAAACAAAAAATAAAATGATTACCACACGTTTATAAATAACTAATTTTTCAAAATTTATATTTGTTGAAAGTAAAAAAAGTAAAAATCAAATGATTATTCAACCCACCTAAATTCTGTTCATTTCTACAACTGAATTGCTATAGGTTTATTAGCTTTGTCACGATCTTAATTATTTGATTAGATCTCCAAAAAGTCCCAATTCTTTCCCGTGGATGAGGTAGAAAGAGACAATATTATTGGTGTCCAAAGAAAACAACCACTTAAAAAGTTTATCAACATTTGATAATAGAAAAAGATATTTTAAAAAAATATTTAAAAAGATATTTTAAAAAAAAGACGTTTTAAAAATATTTAACCAAATTATGGAGTCGAAATAAACTAAATGAGTCAAATTTAAACTTTTTGTTTTGTTTTGTTTTTTCTTTTTAAAAAAGTGGTAATTTAAACTAAAGGTGGCCTTTTCTAAATTCTTTTAAAAGGACCAATTTGATTGCGAGAATAAATTGTAAGTATTCAACTTTTATTGGCACAATATTTAAAAAAAAAACAAAAAAAACTCTTTTTGGCATATTCTTCACCTTTCCCTCTCTTCTATGCTAATCTCTCTCCATCGAGTAAATACAACTCATGTTTGACTAAAATCCTTGGTGTTAGTGAACTATGCTGTTATTTTTATTCAATTAGTCACATCTGTCCATTCAAAAACATTTAATCGAGACGAATATCTGAATCGCACTTAATCGAGATGAATATCTGAATCTTGAGTTTGAAACTCGAGAATATATATGTATACCAGTTGAATTATGTTAAAGTCCAAGCAAATCACACGCTATAATCTTCCTGTTCCTTCGCAATCTTATTTCATACATGAAGTATAAGAAAGTGGGAATAAACAATACACGTGCCAATATTAACAATTAAAAGACTTGATCTCTCATTTTTCCACTAAGTTTCTCAACATATACAATTTCAACTTACATAAAGGTAAAGCAAAAGTAAACGTGGTAACAACTAATATTTTGAGTGTTAAGCCACAAATTTGTTTATGAGCAGCAGCTTTCAAGGTAGGTCTTGGTTGGTGTAGAATAATATAATCTATTGATTTTGCAACAAATCACAGCCTCTACATAAAGATGCAACTCTAAATCACTTCTTCCATTGGGGCAACCTTTGGACCACAACCTGTAACCAATGGTCCACCTATATTAATGGAAGGAAGGGGGACTTGAGCAAGGATAGAAAGAAAGAAGGAGAAAGCCTATTGTTTATCATCCCTCCTTTATCTTAGATTCAAAATCTTACCTAAATTAAGAATCTATATAATTTTGCCCTATGTTTCAAAAAATAATCTTACAAACATTCAGAAGTTGTCAAATTAACTTCGATCTTTCGCAAATGTGTTTTAAAATCCATTAGACTGTTGAATAGAAAATAAGACCTAGAACGATATGGTGTGACCTAGAATGAAAATTGGAATGGCTGTCACATCATTCTAGGTCATTACCACATTGTTCCAACCAAGTATGAATGTTTGATCAACATTCTAATGGATTTCTACTTCAAGGTGGTTGATTTTGAAGAGCAGATAATAGATTAGATAGTATTGCAATTTTTGAAAAAATAGGGGTATTTTTTTGAAGACGAAGTTTAGGGTATTTATTGTAGTTTAGTCTATATATACACATATTAAAAGTTTGAAGTAAAATTTTGTCCCACCATATCAAAATTGGCTTTGCCATGTGCCAGAGAGCTTGCCTTTAATCAAAAGAAAGGCAGTCTAATCATGTGGAGGTCAACTAGGGCTATCATGGATCTTATATTTTCAATGCAATGATAGAAGGATTGTCATGTAGATCTGAACAAAGAAGCAAATAGGTACTAAGATGATGGGTTCTTGGCAGTACCTTGCCAGAGTTCTCTTTATTGCCAACAATTGTCTGACAAGCAAGCCTCCAACTTTCGGGTTTCTGAATTGTCACAACCGAAGTTAATATCGCTCCACGGGAACAAATAATGAATGAAAAACTTTAAGAAAATATGAAAAAAAAAAGAAAAAAGAATCAGGCTTCCGACAATATTTCAGAAAGTTGAACTTATTAGATTAGAATTAATTGAACTGTTCAAACAATTCCTCAATGCTTGTTTACCTGGACTATGATTTTGATTTTGTTTGGGCTAACAATAGAGAAACAGTGATGAAGTTATTATAGAACCTATCATAACTTGGCCCTACACATGCAGTTTTGGGGATAAAATGTTTTCTTATTGGACCTTAGAGAAGACTAACCTAACACAATACACAGACGGGTAGAGAAAAACTTGAACTTCCTTTTTTAGTGCAACAAATGCGAGGTGTGAAGATTTAAACCTCTCACTTGAAAGGGAGGAGTACAGCTCAGTAGGAGCTATGTTGGCCAATAAAAACTAATTCATAGCTAATAACGCAACATGGAAGTACCATGGTGAATAAAAAGGTTTTAGAAGAACAAAAAAGGCTGAGAAAAAGAGATAGGTCTATCAATTACTATCATACCTTCTTCAGGTAACGGAGTTCAGTATTTGTTCTCTCATTCAATAGATCCTTCCCATCAATTATCTGCACAATGATGTAGCGACCCTCATCAGATATCCAGTTCTTTGTATTAAAATGAAAAGATATGCACATCTCTGTCCTCTGCTTTAGATTTTCTTCTACCTATAATTTATACTCAACAAGGCGTGATGCAGTGATGAAAAGAGAAAATTGAATAAATGAATTATTTAGGCCCGTCATGCAACCGTTTGGTTTTGATTCTGAAAATTAAGTCTATTTTCTCTCAATTTCTTATGATGTTTTCTATTTTTCTTTGGTAAAAGAGTTGAATTCTTAGCCAAATTTAAAAAATAAAAACAAATTTTAAAAACTACTTTTTCTAATTTTCAAAACTTGACTTGATTTTTGAAAACATTGAAAAAAGTAGATCACAAGACTAAGGCTTATTTTTAAAAAACTAAAAATCAAATGGTTAGAATATTTGTATGGTTGAATAAAAAAAAGCAGCATCTTTTCCCACTGTTTTGCAATCAGAAAAATCCCGATCTTTAGCCTACGGGTGAACTTTCTACTCTCCAATTTTCCATCTCAATTATTTACAACTTTGACGTGCATTTGTTCTGCTTCGTCCAGAAGAAGCAGACCACAGTCTAACCTTCAACCTCAAAGAAGGCGCAATTTCATTTTATGTTACTTCACCAGCAGGCTAGCAGAAAAAAAAATGGTCAGAGCAAAAGTACTGGAGCTCTAACTACAAGGGTATGCTAGGAAACTACCTCGACAATACAGGTCCCGCAACTTCCACCACCACCACAGTTCATCAATTTTCCCTGAGAACATTTGGATGCATTTCAATAACACATCATGCAAGAAAACACAGGCGACAATGATTAAGTATTATTTTCATTGTTAAATTATTTAATATTCCTCCAGTCCTGTACGCTTAGAAATCTGCACAAGATAAGAAATGACAATACAGGCATTCATACCTAAGGATCTTTTGCTCTTATAACATGTTAAACTTAAAGTTGACAGGTTATGTAGAATGAAATATTTTATCAATAATTTGGCAATCATTGATTAATCATCAAAACAATGAATGTTGAATTATTCCAGCCTATTTTATTACAATTTCATTGTGTTTGTTTTCTCACAATTTCTTTACTGAGTTTACATTCATTAAGAAACATTTGAATTCTTTACTGAACTCAAAAACAAAAAATGCATGTTAAAAACTTTTATTTTCCAAAAATTAACGTGGATTTTAAAGCTTTTTAGATTGTATAGAATAAATCAAACTATGATGAAAGTAGTGCTTTTAAGTTAAATTTTCAAAAACCATTATTATGAGTAATTTTGGACCAAAAGAACAAATCTAATAAATAGGGGAAAAAAGAAGCCGAATAGAGGCCGAAACAAGGCGAATGGAGCCAAGGGAAGGGAGTAGGGCCTTTGGGCCAACCTACCACTCTGCCTCATCCTCAACCTCCAAGGTCGAAGAGCCCAATCAGCATACGGGGCATGGAAGTAGTGTTTTTCAAACTTAATTATCAAAAACCAAATACTATTAACTAAATGATTATTAAAAATGCCTTAACTAAAGCGATTGCTCTAGTCTTTAGGCCTTACTGGATTGAACTATGTAAACTTTAACGAAATTGTTGGGAATAAAGACTGAATTGCAAGGCCACGGTTTATAACATGGTTTAACTGAGGCATGATGATCAGACAGACTAAGGCGTCGTCCTAAATATGGTATTCTAATATCAGCTCAAACTCATTAAAAAGGTTTCAA
The DNA here is from genome assembly GCF_009727055.1 of Benincasa hispida. Taxonomy (NCBI): domain Eukaryota; kingdom Viridiplantae; phylum Streptophyta; class Magnoliopsida; order Cucurbitales; family Cucurbitaceae; genus Benincasa; species Benincasa hispida. The sequence continues at coordinate 25,913,162 of NC_052352.1, read as the reverse complement.
GAAACAGTCATCATTATCCAATACCGTCGTAGGCAAACTCCATGGATCACCGCATATCATCCTTTCCTTCACATTTCTCTTACATTACTAGAAGTTGATGACAATGACATTAATAATCCACTATATTCTTGCGATGGCTAAATCTTTGCGGGTTAGGCAACATACGAATCGGTTCAAAAATAAATCACAATTCACAACACACTCCATATTGTGCAGAAATCAAAACTTACATATGGGGCGTACAACTCGATTTTTTTATCCAGCATTATATTCCTCAACAGCTTCTCGCCACTTATAGCCTTAGCCTTGTCCACCGGAAACGATCCGTCGCTTCCCGGCTTCGGCTGTTCGAACCAAAGAACCACAAACATCAAACAGTTACCAAACAACAAAATCCACGGAATTAAACTCAAATTACCGATAACGAATTCTTCCACGCGAAGTTACCCCAATAAATTCAAGCTCGATCTCAGGTTTTTCGGCAGGAGTGGACAGAAATGGCTCAGAAGAATTTGCAGCGATGGAGAGCGGCCTGGTCGGTCTCCGATTAGGGAAATTTCCGATGAGGCATCGGCGATTCACATTGTCGGAAGGGAACTCCGGCTGCCGGAGGGATAAAAAAGCGGTGGTGACATTCAGGGACGCCATAGCTTTATCCTCCTCCTCCCTCAGCTCGACCAGTCGGAAGCTTCTGAGTCATTCATCATTTATTTACTTCTGTTTCATTTTCTTCTTTCTTTTGTTCGTTAATTCTACGCCTTGAGTTTTTAGGGGTGATTTTGTAAATTTGATGTGTCATTGCGGCTAATTTTCAAAAACTGACTTCTAGAGAGGGCGGGAAGTTAAGTGCGTTTTGCTGGTTATGATCTTGAGGAGTACAACGAAAATTTAGATACTAATATAATATAATATTAAAATAAATTAAACNATTGTATGGGCTTAGAAAAATCTATTTTTGTTGTGAACTTGAGGAGCGCAATGAGAATATGGATACTAATATAATATAATATTAAAATAAATTAAACATAATATATAAATAAACAAAATAAAATAAATTAGCAAAATATAAAATAAGAAATTTCTCTAAATTCTCCGTTTTCTCCAATTTTCATAGAATTTGTCCAATGTGTGTCTTCCAAAACCAATTAAATGTCATTGTTTATAGGCAATTTGGCAAATAAGAGGTGGATTACATAGAACTAATGATGTGTAATGTTGAGACATATGGACGACTCTTTGGAAAATGAGGGCATGACACGAAGTTAATAGACACTAAACATGAGCATCTTATGGGTATCTACTATCATAATATTTATAATACCCTCCTTAGATGCTCATTATATATATGAAATATGTCTCGTTAAAACCTTATTAGGTACATAATGGGAAAAAAATCTTAGTGAAGGGAAAATAGTACATATTTCATATAATTTATACTCTTAGAAAATATATTTACTTCTTCTCATGGAAACATCACTTGAGATTTTTGAGTTGTCGAATTCCAATGTTATGCACCAATTTTTAAAAATTGTGATAAGTAATGCCTTTGTAAATAAATTTGTCAGGTTATCTTTCGTACAAATTTGTTGTACAGTGATGTCACAATTTTCTTCAAGATCATGAGTGTAGAAAAGCTTTGGTGAAATATGTTTTGTTCTAACTTCTTTAATATATCCTCCTTTGATTTGAGATATGCATGTTGTATTATCTTCGTATAATATTATTGGAAGATTTTTACTAGAATACAAACCACATGTTCCACGAATGTGCTGAGTCATTGATCTTAGCTATACACGTTCTCGACTAGTCTCGTGAATTGAAAAAATTTCAACATAATTTGACGAAGTAGCCGTTATTGACTATTTCACTGATCGTCATGATATAGCATTTTTTTCACATGTGAATAGACAACCAGTTTGAGATCTAGCTTTGTGTGTATCAGATAAATATCCAGAATCTGCATAACCAATCAGATCAAAATTTGATTTATTTAAATAAAACAAACCCATGTCAATCATTCCTTGGAGATAATGAAGCATATACTTAATTCCGTTCCAATGTCTTTTTATTGAAGAAGAACTATATCTTGCAAATAAATTTACTGAAAATGCAAATACATGGTCTTGTATTATTAGTAAAATACATAAATGCACAAATTGCATTAAGATATGGGTACTTCAGGACCAAGAAGTTCTTCATTATCATCTCGAGGTCGAAATATATCTTTCTTCACGTCTAGTAAACGAACTTCAATTGGAATATTAAATGAATGTGCTTTGTCCATATAGAACATTTTCAAAACCTTTTTTGTATTAGTTAACTGATGAACAAATTCTTATCTGCTAAATACTGAATTTGTAAGCCAAAGTAAAATTTTGTTCTTCTGAGATCTTTCATCTTAAATTCTTTCTTAAGATATTCTATTACCTTTGAAAGCTTTTCAGAAGTTTCAATTATATTTAAATCAGCATATACAGTTATAATAGCAAATCCCGATTGTGATTTTTTTTAATAAAAACATGTGGACATATTGGATTGTTTTGATATCATTTTTTCAATAAATATCCACTCAGACGATTGTACCACATTCGTCCTGATTGTTTCAATCCATATAGCAATTTATGTAACTTTATTGAATACAATTCTTGTGAATTTGATTTATATATTTCTGGTATTAGTTTCAAAAAGCGTGTAGCGGAAGAAAACAGAATCATTAAGCATTCTAATTCATCAATTTTAGCTTCAAATTAAGCATGTTCAACAAATGAAAAGAGGGTTTCAGAAATGTCTGTGAAGACTCTCTTCAATCCACGAAATCAGTTGCAATCTTCTTCTCTTCTGATTGTGAACCACCACAAGGACTTTCCAACTATCCTCTAGGAATCTTAGATTGAGTTGTGAGACTCAAGATGAGTTGAGATTGAGGGAATTGAGAGGAGAACTTCACTGGTTTTCTACTATGAAGATGAAGAACCCTTTCTTCATCAGTTTTTTTCTTTCTTCAGAATTCAGAATTGCATGATGATCTTTCCAAATCAAAACTTCAAATTTTATTCAGTCTACTCATGCAATCAAATTGCATATCATGTAGATCCCTCCTATTTGGAGGATTTAAGTGAAATTTGATGACATGAATTGGAAAAACCCACTAACATTAGGTTTTTCCAATTTTTTGTTAATTAAATTAAATTTTAATCATATTAATATTTAATTTCAAAAATCAATTAATTTAAAACTAGTTAAATGGATTTTTAATAAAAATCTAAATTTAATTTAATTTTCCAAAAATTAAATTAAACAAAATTGATTTTCTAATATTTGAATTTTCACAAAATTCACTTCAATTAATTAAATAATTTAATAAATTCTATTAATTAAATATCAAATATTAAATTAATTACATGTCAATTCCACAACCACAAATATTTATTCATGTAACTTGATATTTAAATCGAATTAAATATCAATTAATTCTCCAATTTCGTTTAATTCAATAATTAAGCGAATAATTATATCGCATATAATTAATAATTCCCTTTATTCTTATTTAAACGTTTCAAATTAACTCATCACGTTATTCTAAAGTTTATTCCATTTGTGAGCTAGTAGGGGACCTAATGGACCTACAAATCATGGGCTCCAACGATCTGAGATTAATTGGCTAAACTTTTTAAACCGAATTAATCCCATTCGTTAACTACCGGGTCATTCCACTAAAGCCCTAGTTGCACTCATCTTACTGTAGATATATTGTGTCCACTCGATGTAAACATGATTAGTAAGTTAACCCTTCATAGATTGTTCGTAATAATGGTTGGGTCAATAGCTGTTTTACCCCAAGAATACTTTTTGTTCCTTAAGTTCCACTAATCCTCTAATGAACAATTGGTTTGAGATCTACTCATCAAACCGAATCCCTCTGGGGACAATGAGAGGGTGGGACCCCTTGTTAAAGACCCAGAGTCAGCACTTAAGGAAACAACCTCTCTGCTATCCTTAAAAGCGGGTAGGAGAGAATTCCATCTTGCACCCTATGTTCCCAGCTATCTACTCGGTCTCACCTTTAAAATGGGAGCTTATTGAACTGGAGCTGTTGAGCCAACCCTCACCCATGCAAATCTAAGGATAATCCCAAATAAACAGAAGTTCATAGTTAGCTCAGGATTAAGGTTAAGTTACCTAAGTCATCGCTTTGAAATAGTCAGTCTTAAACAATAAACAACGTTATAAAGTAAGAGTGACTTATTTCTTGGTCCGATCTCATACAAACTCATTGCACAAGACACTCCAATTCCTTATGTCTCTACATAAACGAATTAGGATCACTTCGTTTGTAGCACTTTACAATGATTGTAACAACTAGAAAGCGGGCCACATCCAATGGTGTTATCAGAATAAGGTACCCAACCTTATTCATATACTATAGACCATTTTGACTATTTACTCGAACTTTATCCACTCTTATGTCTCCACATAAAGTTCGTAGTTTATTGGATTTATTTCTAAAATGAAATAAGCAATTCATAATTCAATAACAATTTTATTGAATCAAAATTCAATAACAACTTTATTAATTTACCAAATAAGTTATCATTTACAAACCACAAGTTTTAGGACATAAAACCCAACATCTGGTACCTTAAATCCTTCTGGGATTCATATATAAATATCATTATCAAGAGATCCATATAAATATGTTGTGACTACATCCATAAGATGTATGTCCAGACTTTCATACACAGGCAGATCAATTAAATATCTTAATGTAATTGCATTCACCAACGAGAATATGTCTCCTCATAATCAATACCAAGTCTTTATAAAAAAACCTTGTACAACTAGTCTTGCTTTATATCTCGTGGCCACATTATTTTCATTTCTTTTCCTCACAAATACCAATTTGTATCCCACAGGTTTGACATCTTCTGATGTTCGATCTACTGGTCCAAAAACCTGACGTTTTGAAAGTGAGTTTAATTCTGCCTCGATTGCTTCTTTCCACTGGAGCCATTCTTTTCTATGTCGACATTCTTCAACAGATTTTGGTTCAGGATCCTCACTTCCAGATACAATAACAAGAGTAACATTATATGCAAAAATGTTGGCAATAACTATATTAGTTCGGTTCCATCTTTTTCCTGTCATGACATAGTTTATTAAAATCTCATTATTATCTTTAGGTATTTCATCTTCCTCACCGGTCATGTCAAGGATTATTCATGGATATCTTTAACCAAGTTTTCTTGACTATTTATTATTTTTCTTTTTCGAAGATTTTTTTATTTTTGGAACCCACTAGTCTACTACACTTTTGGCATGTTTCAGACTTATTAATGATAACTTGTTGTGTTGGGATATCAATTTTTGATGGAACATTTGCAGCTGGTATATGTGACTTAGTTACTTTCTTTGCAATAAATGCATCTGGTAACTTATTTACTATATTTTACAATGAATTATCTTCTGAACTTCAAATTCACATTGATCTGTACGGGGATATAAATGAGACAATAACGATGCATTCCATGTAATTTATTTTCCCAACTTCTTAATTCCTCCCTTCCAATGTTGGAAAATTTGTCTCATTGAAATGACAATCAGCAAATCGAGCAGTAAATACATCACCCGTTAAGAGTTCAAGATATTTGATAATTTATGGGGAATCATATCCAATATATACTTCTAACCTCTTTTGAGGACCCGTTTTAGTACATTGTGGTGGAACAATTAGAACATATACTGCACATCCAAAAGTTTTTAGATGGGAAATATTTTGCTCATGGCCATAAGCTAATTGTAATGGCGAGTACTTATGATACGATACTGGCCTAATGCGTACAAGTGGCGCTGCATGTAATAGTATATTCCCATACAGATGTAGGAAGCTTAGCTCTCATAAGCAATGGTCTAGCAATTAACTGCTAACGTTTTATGAATGATTCTACTAAACCATTTTGTATATAAACATGAGCTACAGGATATTCAATACTTGTCCTAATTGACATACAATAATTATCAAAAGCTTGATATGTAAAATTCACTAGCATTATCAATACGAATAGTCTTAATTGTATAATCAGGAAATTGTGCTCTTAACTTAATTATTTAAGCAAGTAATCTTGCAAATGCAAGATTTTGACTTGATATTAAGCAAACATGTGACCATCTGCTAGATGTGTCTATTAATATCATAAAATATCTAAATGGTTCACTTGGGAGGTTAATAGGTCTACATATATCACCATGAATTCATTCTAAAAATTTAAATGATTAAGTCCCCACTTTAGCTAGTGATGGTCTAATTATCAATTTTCCTTAAGAGCAAGCATCACATGATAATTCATTAGATTGAAGAATCTTCTGGCTCTTCAATCGATGCCCATTTGAATTCTTAATAATTCTTTTCATCATTATAGACCCTGAATGACCTAATTTGTCATGCCAATTTGTAAATATGATTGGATTCATGAACTTCAGGTTCACTGTTGCATATGTTTCAATTACTCGTATATGAGTATAAAATATTTCAGAAGATAAAGCAGACAACTCTTCCAGTATATGTTTTTTATATGAGACAGTAAATATTATATAAAGATACACCATATTATTCTTTCTATCAGTCTCAATATGATAACCACTGTAACGTTTATCTTTAAAACTAAGTAGATGTCTCTTTGATTGACTAGAGAACAATGCATTGTTAATTGTAAATTTTGTTCCTCTAGGCAAAATAATATTTGGTTTTCCAAAGCCTTCAATCAAGTTTGCATAACCTGATATCATATTGACTTTTGCTTCCAGCATTATCAGTTTGAAAAAATATTTTCTACTAGTAAGTATTATATGTGTAGTTGCATTGTCTGCCAGACATGGATATTCTTTACTCAATTTTTAGTCACCCAACATATGAAAATGGTCCAGTTTTCTTCATTAAAAGAAAATAATTATAATAAGAAAAACAACATTTGGAATATACAAAGGTAATGTCTACTAAAAGAAGAAAAAAATATGAAGATGAATTTAAAAAAACATTAAATATAGACATTTTCAAAGTCAAAGGAAATACTTAATGTTCCATCAATTTTGCTGATTTTCTCTTCAGGAGATTCAAATAAGCCCGTCACATCCAAATTTATCATATAGGATGGGTCAAATATGTCATTATCCTGGTATGCAAAATTTTTTTCCACATTTTTCTCTTTTTCTTTTAGGGAAGCTTGATAGAGATCAACTAAATATTTTGATGTACGACAGGTGTGACTAATGCCCAATCATTCCACATCGGATGCATTTATTTTCTACACTTATTTTGTGGAGCTTTTCCTGACTTCGACCGCGACCACGACCTTGGCCACAATTATTAATATTCACAACATTCACTTTAGGGAATGGTGTTGTTTCAGTTGGTCGAGATTCTTGATTTTTCGTCAATAACTCATTATTTTGTTCGGCCACGAGAATACATGAAATTAGTTCAGAATACTGTTTACGCCTTTCTCTCGATATTGCTATTGTAGGAGCATATCCAAAATGTAGATCTATGTCTTCTCTAACATATTGATTTAAAATTTTGGAGCCTCAACTACATCCATTGACGATGAGCTTTAAGAAGAAAAACTATTTTTTGATGATCACATGTTTATGACATCTAGGTGTATTTTAGCATTAAGTACTAATGACAACTAATTATTACTTTTAATGTCAAATGCTACAAATTCTAATTTTGTAATATTTGCATAGTAACACTATTACAAAATGTTATATTTATATTAGAAATTGAATATATATCAAAATATGTAGAATAACATTTAATTTATTGATTATAATGAAGAGAGAGAAAACCGACATACCATTAGGACCTACCTTCAGCGAGGGAAATGAAATAAGCTTGTGTTGATAACATGTTGTGAACTTAAGGAGCACAATGAGAACACGGATACCAATAAAATATAATATTTAAAATAAATAAAATAAAATAAAATAGTAAAATAAATAAATATTAAAATAAATTAAACATAATATATAAATAAAAAAAATAAATTAACAAAACATAAAATAAGAAATTTCTCTAAATTCTCTACTTTCTCCAATTTTCATGGAATTTGACCAATGTGTGTGTCTTCCAAAGCCCACCAAATGCCACTATTTATAGGCAATTTGGCACTTTGAGAAATGAATTAGACAATTAGAGATATTTGAATATAAGGTTTAATAAGAGTTATCATAACCTATGACTTTGAAAAGATATTAATGATCTTGTATGAACAAGAGAATTATTAGTTGATAAGTGGATATTTTTCATGTTTTATGTTTATGACAAATTACTTATTGTGAACGATGTAATATAACGTAAAACTTTGACTATCTAACCAATTAGGGACATATCTTTTAGAAGCGTTTTATCGCTCTTTATCTTTGAATTGCAATACAAAATTTTACAGAATTAAGACAAAATAGTAAAGGTCAAGCATGCTTTCAAAGAATTGAGAAAATTACCTTTGACAAAGAATGGGGGATCTTCTCTACATGAACAACAAGACCTTTCATGAACAGTAAACCCGTCGAAGAACACCATCACTTAGAGTCCTCACTATTCTATGAACAAGAGATCAAGGAAGGGTGGTCTCCTTTATTTGGAAGGGATAGTGTATTTTTGTGAGAAAGAGATCTTGGAAGGAAGAAAGATTGCTGAGAAAAACAATTTTTCTTTCTGTGTATATTTCTCTTGGAACATAATTACCCCCACATGAAGTGGTTGGAGAGGGAGTTACAACTCTCTTCCACCATTTCACAAATAACTCCCGATGGGAGTTATTTAATAATAATAATAATAATAATAATATAAAATTCAATATATATAATATTAACTAATTAAAAAAAATTAAATATCACATATTTAATCTCATTTGAATCATATACATAACACATTCTCTCACATAACCTATAGTTTTAATATGAATCTCATTCACATTAATTATAACCTATAGTATTATATGAATTTTATTCATATAATTAATATTTGAATCTTATTCAAATATTTATCTCTCACATATTATATAGTATAATCTTGAATCTAATTCAAAATTAACTTTATATATAATGTATTTATATATATTATATTAATTGTATCTTATATAATTAATTTTCTTATTTAATTTGAACAATTCAAATTAAAGGAAAAAATAATTGATTCTTGTTTTGCCCTTAATGGAAAGGGGACCTTATGAACCTATATATTAAAAGCTTCAATGTTACGGAAACTCTTTAATTCAATTAATCAACATTCATTAATTGCAGATCACTCCACTAAAGACCTACTGCTGCACTATTCACATTGTAGATATATTTATGTTCCATGGATATAACCAATCAACAGTAAGTTGACCCTTCACGAGTCGCCCGTAACTACAGTTGGACTAAATTGCCGTTTTACCCCTATAGTTACATCTAACTCCTTAAGTACCACCAATCTCTCTAATGAACAAATAGTTTATAGTCCAGCTATGAACTAATCTCTCCCGAACCAGTGAGAGGGTGAAACCTCATGGTTTTAAGTCCCAGAATTAGCTATTAAATGAGCAATTCATCTGGTATCCTAAAGACGAGAAGGAATGAATTCCATCTTGTGTAGTTGTGTTCCCAACTCCCTACTCGGACAAATCCCCAAAATGATAAGCTTATTAAGTAGGCGTATCTGGCGGTTTGGTCTTATACGAACTATTTGTATAGGATATTTCCACTCACATGTCTCCACATGAACGATTTGGATCACATCGATTGTAACGCTTTACAACTATTATAACAATTACAAAGTGGGTCGTATTCGTAGTGCCACTAAGATAAGGTACATAATCTTATCCCTATACTACAGACCATTTAGGTTATTGCTTAAACATGATCCACATGTATGTTAATCACATACATGTTTAAGTTACATATAAAATAATCTTAGATATTAGTTTATTGGACTGCGTAAATGAAAACTAAATGTCTAATAAAATAGCGTCTTATTTTATTAAATAAATAATTCGTGTATGTAAATTTACAAACTACAAAACCCGCAAGATTTAGGGCACCAACCCAACAACCTCCCACTTGTCCTAAAGCTAATGGGGTGTACAATACAAAGCATAAAACAAAGTAAAGTACACAATATAATAAACTAAGGAATATACTTGTTCGTGGTTTCGTAATGTGTGCTAGGAGTGCATTATAAATGGAGATAAAAGACGAGATTGATATAAATGAAGATGAATGGTAAATGACTTCTGTAGGTGAGAAGATTGGATGATGCGTCACACTCTTTCGCTAATGCGTACAAGCTTTTCTGTGCTAGATCCAAGTATAAATCTAATTCAGGTTCCTGGTAAGTCCAGGGACGAACACAGGGATTTAGATTAGATTAACGCAGGCCTTGCGTTGCAATAGATATAAAGGGTTCTAAATAAATGCTAGAAAAGTTATCTACACTATTTTAACTGCATGCGTACAAGAAGAAACATGAGCTCAACTGAAATATAGGGTTCAATGAAAGAATGGTGCTAAGTGATAGGTAAATGCATTGATCCAAGTAAGATGAACACGAAAGTGTGTGGGTAGGAATGAAGATGAAAGATGCATGTTTACAATCAAATGTATGTCAAAGCGTTGGGTTCCTGTTTATCTAATCATTCAACATTTCTCAATGCAAATGCCACATGTTCCTATCTCTAAGGTGCATGCGTTGGTTACAGAAAGTAGTGAAACATGAGTATTTTTTTCTCTAAAGCTACCGTGCCTTTAAACTTAATGCGTTTCTGGCTATCATATTCTTTCAAATGGTTTCAACTGAGGTAATTTCAACTAGATGATCAAAATGATCAAAGCTTTAGAATTTTAGCAAGCACAAAGTCACAAATGCATTTAACACAGTAGATTGTAAGTAGAGGCAAATGTGATGGATCAAATACATGATTTTATAAAGAAAGAAATTGTCTTTACAATAACAACACTTAATCGCATGGTATAATGAATGGAAATAAAGTAAAAATAAAAGAGTCAAGCCGTAAAGTTCGATTTTTTTCCTCTTTGGCTTGATCTTAATGTGTATACAACCGACTTGTTAAGGAAATGAAGAAAAGTTCTCTATCGAGCTTGGTTCTCTTCAATTCTCCTTGATTAACAATGGCAATGGTTCTTTTCCTCCCGTGTTCTTCTTATATTAGAAAAACTACTATAATCTAAGCTCTAAGATTCTCTATCTATGCTATGCTGCTTTTTCGGTTGCAAGTCTTCTATTTATAGGCGTTTTCCCTCAGCAACATGTGATATGAAAACATTCATTTCCATGTCCTAGTCAGCCGCCTACCATTTCAGTTGCTTTTCAGACGCCGACATTCAGATACTCATACTTGTAAGTGATGATTTGATAGGAACAACACAAACCAATGTATCTTCTATGCATTAAAACCCTGTGATGAGACGCGTTAGTGACACAATTTTATCAAAAAGAATGTTTTTGTAAAGGCTAGTAATGTTTGAAGAATTCCATGTGTTTTCCTTTAAGATAGATGAGACTTTATCATTTAAAATCCTGATTGTTCCAACTTTCGAGAGACAATAATGATAACAGGTAGAAATACAAGTTATTATAGCGCAAATAAGTAAAACAATGAGAGAATACGATGGTAAAATAGGCAATATCATGTCCAAAAGAGCTAAACTAAAAGGAATTGCCATCGCGAGTGCTCATCGCATAAAAACAGTTAATTTACCTATTTTTTGCAGGTACAATGCGATGGTGCATATGAAATTGCGATCCAAGGGCACAATGGGTTAGCGCGCTTGAAGTTGCGATCACAAATCATGCGATCGTGAGAAGTCTCTTAAAAAGACAATCGCATAAAGACTTCGCATCAAGGTGATAGCATAATAAATTATGATGGGACAGAAAGCTGATAATGGTCAATTCCAAATTTAGTTGACAAGCCATTAAAAGCCACACTGTAGCAAGTACATTCAACTTTCGATGACTATTAAACGGCGCAACAGAATAGGGGAATTCATGCCGCCCATCATTGCAATCATTAGCAAGAGAAGCTGTTTCACCTTGAAATCTATAAATACCGAAGGCCACCAGAGAGAAAAATGAGAGAATGAGTCTATGCACGCACAGACTCATACATATACTTAAGGGACGGAGAGAGCAACGAGACGAGAAAAAGCCAAGAGAAATCGCTCCCAGACAGATCGAGAGACTGCCGGAAAGAAACATGAAGGAGAGAGGGCCAACATTTGCGAGAGCAAGAATACACAACTATAACCGAGTTGAAGTGATAAAGAGCAGTGTAAAAGGTTGTGGGAAGCAAGACATTGCTTACCGGGTTTCTCATTTCCCAAATCTATTTGTTATTTTGTATTCAGTACTTTATCTGCAGAAAATGGAAACTTCATTTCAATCTATGTTCAATCTCTCCGTACCATGCATGAGTAGCTAAATTTCTAAATGGATTGCGAAGTACTTAGCTAGCATGACTTAAGATTTACATTTTATGCGATCATCTTGTCTTATGTATGCATCATTCACCCTTTGGACATACTTGAGAGAGGAGTCTAAAGATAGAATCTAGGCTTGAGAGAGTCGGATTAGAATCACATAAGCAAGAAGTAGAAACTTAGGCATAAGTTCTATTGCTATTTACACATCGCATGCGCCCTAGAAATAGGAATGGTGGTATGCGGTCACCTTGTTTTATGTGTGCATCATTCATCATCGTATATGCAAGAGTAGAGACTTAGAAATAAGTCCTATCGACTGTTTCGCATATACATCGCATGCATCCTAGAAATAGGAATTGAGGCATTCTGCATTGAGAGATGTTGTACTGAAATTTGTGTATAGTATGATCGCATAACTTATGCAAAATCTTAGGAAATGTTAGCTAAAACCCTTCTCAACCCCTTCATCGTATACTCATTTAACTCTACGCTTTCATCACTCCACGTTTAAATCCGTCGTAGAGGAAAACTCTAAATCAAAACACTATCCACTTCATTTGTTTTTACCACCTCAATAGAATTAAGGTGTTTGTCGCATATCTACTAGTAATCCTTGTGTTTGACTCTGGATTTACTAGGAAACCTAAGGAGGCTTAGACTTGGGCCTTGTTAGGAAAACTTGCATGATCACCGCATAACACACATCACTGCAAACTCACACCATAACATATCATAATTTCACGCAAATACATCATAAGTGACAAAGAAACCCACTTTGTCAATCGTATCATTAACAAATTGCTGATCAAATACAATGTCCATCATAAGATCGCCACCCCATATCACCCCTAGACAAACGGACAAGCTGAAGTTTCTAACAGAGAAATCAACCTGATTTTAGAAAAGGTGGTGAATCCCTCACGGAAGGACTGGGCCATGAAGCTTGACGATGCCTTGTGGGCATATAGGACTGCCTATAAAACACCCATAGGCATGTCCCTGTATGTGTTGGTGTTTGGGAAGGCATGTCATCTGCTGTTGGAATTAGAGCATAAGGCGCTGTGGGCAGTGAAAAAGCTTAACTTTGATCTGAAGGCTACAGGGGAGGAAAGAAGACTTCAGTTACTTGAGCTGGACGAATGGAGACTACAGGCATATGAAAATGCCAAAATTTACAAAGAATGTACGAAGCGTTGGCATGACAAGCGACTGTGTGAAAAGAATCTCCAGGTAGTTCAGAAGGTCTTACTGTTCAATTCTAGGCTATGACTCTTTCTGGGAAAATTGAAATCACGCTGGTCTGGACCATTCATAATTAAAGAAGTATTCCTGCATGGAGCGGTAGAATTAACAAACGAAGAGGGGACCAACGCATTTAAGATAAATGGACAAAGAGTCAAGATATATCATGGAGGAGATTTCCAACGCGAGAAAACCTCCGTGGACCTAAGGAATCCAGAATAAAGAAGAAAAGTATAGTCCCTGCGTTGATAAGCAACACACACTCATTAGGGATGAATCCTTTTTTTTAGTATCCTTCTTTTTGTTTTTCTTTCATGGATCTATCTTATTTTTTTCCATGATCACTACTCTTTAGAATTGCCAACTCTTTCATACTTTTTATCCTCTTGATATTTATCACTGATCGTAGTAAACACGCGACTTGTTCGATCAGCCCATCACAATCAAGGAATCAGCCCACTGCAGGAAAGGATGTGATCAAAAGAGATGCGAGTCACAAAGCAAATTTGGGGGTTGTATCTTTCCTTGCCTATTCTTATTTCAATTTTTCACTTCTCACGTTTCAATTTAATATTGCTAAATTCTACTATCGCATCCTCTTTAGTTTGACTCAATATGGAATTTTTTATTACTTTATTTAGTCGCCGCATTCACCGCGTACTAATTATGACTTCAATGATGAAATTCATGCCTTTATTTCTTATCGCATGTATAGAGTCGAATTAATTTCAGAAGAATCAATTCATGAAACATTTCTAAAATTTAGCGATCTACAACCTTTCCTTCAAAACTATGTTTATGCAATTTCATAAGCCCATCGCATGAGTTATTTCGTCTCTCAGCAATGAGGACATTGCAATATGTAAATTTGGGAGTGCTAGTATTTTTATTTTAAACCTTATTACTTTTAGAAATTCAATCAATCTAAAAAAATAAAAAAAAAATAAAAAAATTTTAACGTTGAGATCGGATCCTGCTAGTAGTTGGATGTCCGCATGACACCCGTGGGGGCAAACCAAAACGAAAGTGGAAATCGTGATCAACGCATAAACAAAGTGATCGAAACTCCATTGCCAAATAAAGAGATGGGCATGAGTTTTGACTGAGAAAAAGCGTCTTGCTCGTAGTTGGATGCCCGCATGACACTCGTGGGGTCAAGCCAAAACGAAGTTGGGTACTCGGATCAGCGCAAGATCACAAAACAAATATCTGAATCTCGCAAGGGTCAAAATCACTTGAACACCCCGGTTTGAGAAAATCTGAAATAAAACATGCGATGTCCTGGAAACTAGTAAAGTTTTTTTTAAGGTTAAACTTGCGGTCCCTACAGATTAGAAATATTTTAGGAAGAGATCAGGATAGAAATTAAGAAGACATTGGTTCATGAAATTTGAATAAGGCACCTTGAGAAATCGAAGTAGGGTAAAGGCATTTGAATCTTTAAAGAGAATCTTTAGTTCATGCTTGAGGACAAGCATTGTTTTAAATTTGGGGGTGTGATAACTGGTAGAAATACAAGTTATTACAACTCAAATAAGTAAAACAATGAAAGAATATGATGGTAAAATAGGGAATATCATGTCCAAAAGCGCTAAACTAAAAGGGATTGCGATCGCGAGTCGCATAAAAATAGTTAATTTACCTATTTTGTGCAGGTACAGTGCGATGGCACATATGAAATTGTGATCCAAGGGCACAATGCGTTAGCGCGCTTGAAGTTGCGATCGTAAGTCATGCGATCGTAAGAAGTCTCTTAAAAAGGCGATCGCATAAAGACCTCACATCAAGGTGATAACATACTAAATCATGATGGGATGGAAAGCTGAAAATAGTCGATTCAGAATTTAGTTGATAAGCCGTTAAAAGCCACACTGTAGCCAGTACATTCAACTTTCGGTGACTATTAAACGGCGCAACAGAATAGGGGAATTAATGCCGCCCATCATTGCAATCATTTGCAAGAAAAGTTGCTTCACCTTGAAATCTATAAATCCGAAGGCCACCAAAGAGACAAAGGAGAGGGTGAGTTTGTTCACACACATACTCATACATATACTTAAAGGACGGAGAGAGCAAGGAGATGAGAAAAAGCCAAGAAAAATCGTTCTCGGACAGATCGAGAGACTGCCAGAAAGCAACATAAAGGAGAGAGGCCAACACTTGCGAGAGCAAGAATACACAACTTAAACTGAGTTGAAGTGATAAAGACCAGTGTAAAAGGCCGTGGGAAGCAAGACATTGCTTACTGGGCTTCTCATTTCCCAAATCCATTTGTTATTTTGTATTCAGTACTTTATCTGCAGAAAATTGAAACTTCATTTCAATCTATGTTCAACCTCTCCATACCACGCATGAGTAGCTAAATTTCTGAATGGGTTGAGAAGTACTTAGCTATTTAAGCGTGTCAAACTGATTTTTCAAGTTACTCATCCGTTATGAAAACAGAAGAGCGCCGTCCTATTACCCCTTTAACTGTCCAATTAACAGACAATAAATATCATCACATCATATTCATAACTTATGAATTAATATCATATATTAATCATAGTATTTTTCCTCCACTAGATATAAATCATATTTAAATCCAATTTCTTCCAAATTAACGTATATCATCCATAAAGTTAATTATATCATATATAATTAACTAGTTCAATTATATCATATTATAATCGAACTCTCTTTTGTCAATTTGAACATTTGATACTGACCCAAAAACTGACCCTCAACTTGTATCCATGCTACCAAGGGGACCTTATGAACCTATAGCTCGAAGCTCCAACGGTACGTAAATAGCTGACTGAACTTTTTAATCACGATATCCACCATCCGTTAACTGCCAGACATTCCACTAAAGACCAACAACTGAACTTTTCTTACCATGGATATATTTTTATATCCATTGGATATAACCAATCATCAGTACGATGACCCTTCATAAATGCTCATAATTACAGCAGGCTAATTTACCATTTTGCCCCTGTAGTTACATCTTACTCCTTAAGTACCATCGATCCCTCTAATGAACAATACAACATAGTCCTAGTATGTGTGAACACTTCACGGGCCATAAAAAAGTGTGTGGCGCCACATCGTTCAAGCTCCGGGATTATTCCTTAAGAGAGCAATCTATCTACTTACCCCTGCTTTGGAGAAAGAGTGAACTTCATCTTGTGAAGCTGAGTTCCCAGCGCCCAAATCAGACGAATCCCCAAAGTGGTAGTTTGAGTCGGCGCTCTGGCCACTCGCACCCATGCAAATCAAAAGACCGCCCTCAATGGCAGAAGTTCTCAATTCACTCAAGATTGAGGTCATATTACCTATGGTCATCCTAGTGAAGTGAAGTCTTTGTCATGATCGGTATTATATAACGAGACATTAACACTTCATGGTTAGGTCTTATACAATCTCTTTGTATAGGATGCCCCCGCTTGCATGTCCTTTACACGAATGATCAAGATCAGACCATTTGTGACAAGTCACGACACTTGTAACAATTCCACAAAGCGGGCCACGTTCGTAGTGTTACTAGGATAAGGTTTCCTTCCTATATCCATATACTACAGACCATTTTGGTTGTCACTTAAGACATGATCCACTTGTATGTCACTACATACATGTTGAAGTTATATAAAAACAACCAGGGATATTAAGTTTATTGGTTTGTGGTAAAATAAAAATCATCCAAATGTGTAAAGTTAAGAAGTGATGTAAATATCATATATATTATACATCATAAGCGTTCTTACAAAGTTGTTTACAAACTACAGGACACAAGACTTTAGGGCAAAAACCCCAACAATCTCCTACTTGTCCTAAAGCAAAGTGTGGAGTACAAAAAAAAAAAAAAAAACAAACAAGTATAAAACAATAAACTAGGGCATAAAAACCCAGTGAAATAAAATCTCCCACTTGCTCTAGTCCAGCCGCGGGCGGTCCTGTAGACTTATTCTCTGAAGGTGACCCTTAGACACTATAGTCGTGAGAGTCTTCGTAAACGGATTAGTAACATTTTGCTTCGAGACAATCTTCATGACGATCACGTCTCCTCGATGCACTATCTCACAGATCAGATGATACTTCCACTCTATGTGTTTGTCGCGCCTGTGACTCCTGGGCTCCTTGTAGTTGGCCAAAGCACCACTATTGTCACAATAGAGGGTGATGGACCTAGACATATCTGGAACAACTTCCAGCTCTATCAAGAACTTCCTGAGCCAGACAGCCTCTTTAAGCAGCTTCACAAGCCGCTACGTATTAGCCTCCTCGTAGGATTGAAATGTACCCCTGCTTAGTGCTCTGCCACACTACAGCTCCCCCGTTAATAGTAAATACTGACCCTAAAGTGGACTTTCGAGAGTCTTTGTTAGTCTGAAAGTCAGGCTAAGGAGTTTAGTCAGCTATTCATGTACCGTTGGAGCTTCGAGCCACAGGCTCATTAAGTCCCCTGGGTAGCTTGGATAAAGTCGAGAACCAGTATTTGGGTTAATTTGAAATGTTCAAATTGACAAGATGAAGTTTGATTATATATGATATAATTAGCTAAATTTATCTCGTATGAGATACATTTTTTTTGGAAGAAATTAGATATAAATATGATTTATATCAAATAGAGGAGAAAATACTATAGTAGATATGTGATATCCAACTATAGGATATAAATATAATATGATTATATTAATTAATTAATTAAATTGGTTAATTATAAGATAATTATGCTAAAAATCGCGTTTGGACATGGGTTAGTGGGCAAACTTCTTGCTCTTGACCTTGGGCATTCAGAAAAGCCGTCTTGATGTCCATTTGGTAGATCTCATAATTATAATAAGCGGCAATGGACAGGAAGATGCAGATCAACTTTAACATGGCAACAGGTGAGAACGTCTCCTCTTAGTCGACTCCCTCTACCTGGGTATAACCCTTTGCCACATGTCGAGCCTTGAAGGTTTGCACCTTCGCATCAGTACCCTGTTTGCACTTGTAGATCCATTTACAACCTATAGGTCTTACCCCATCTGGCTGATCTACAAGATCCCATACGGAGTTGAAGTATATCGACTCCATCTCGAGATTCATGGCTTTGACCCATTCATCTCAGTCAACATTCTCCATTGCCTTTTGATAGGACAATGGATCCTCAACGTCGCCATCTACCACCATAACTAGGATTTTCGTGAAACCCAGATAGCGATCAGGCGGGTTCATAACCCTCCCACTGCGTCAAGATTCCCTCAACTCTTGAGGTGGAACCGACCTACCAGATGAACTATCATCAATAAATTTGATTAATGAAGTAGGTTCTTCAACAACTCTTGTTGAAGTTTCAGTAGTTTCTTTGGAAAGCTCACTTAACATGACTTTACTATGTGGACTATGCTCCCTAATATGGTCCTCGTCCAGGAAAATAGCGTTCGTGGAAACTAACACCTTGTTTTCGGACGAATCATAAAAGTAACCCCCTCGTGTACCTTTGGGATAGCCTACAAAGAGGCACAACCTCGATCGTGATTCCAACTTCTTATGATTTGCCTCAAGTTTATGTGCTGGGCAACCCCATATGCAGAAGTGACGTAAACTAGCTTTACACCCATTCCACAACTCCAGAGATGTTCTCGCAACACTCTTAGAAGGAACACAATTGAGAATGTATACCGCGTTGGATGTTGAAATAGCATAAAAAACCTCTTCTGGCTTTATCAGTCCTTACTAAACGTTCTAACGAGCCACCATTGCGAAACCCAAAACGAGTCTGATAAGGAAGAGTAACTCATCATCGAACGAACCATATCCAACAAGGTTCTGTTTCTCCTCTTTGCTATACCATTTTACTGAGGTGTACCCAGTGCCAAGAGTTGGGAAACGATTCCATGTTCTAATAAACAGTCCTAGAACTCAGAATTCAAAAACTCTCCACCTCGATCTGATCAAAGTGTTTTAATTCGTCTATCCAAAGCATTCTCAATTTCAGCCTTAAATAATTTGAACTTTTCAAAAGATTCAGACTTTCGTTGCATCGGATAGACATACCCATATCTTGAGTAATCATTAGTAAAACTGATAAAGTACTCATAGCCTCATCAAGCTCACACATCATAGGACCGCAAAGGTCAAAATGTACTAATTCTAGAGGCTCTTTGGCTCGATAACCTTTTCCTGTAAAAGGTCTTTTAGTCATCTTACCCTCAAGGCAAGATTCGCTCACTGGTAAAGAATTTTCTTCGAACACGCTTAGAAGGCTATTCTTCACCAATCTCTCAATCCTATTGAGATTGATGTGTCCTAATCGAAGGTGCCAAATTTGGACTTTTTTTTGGAGAAACTCGTTGGTGTTTAGATTGCGTTACGACAAATTTAAACATTTCTAAATTATGGAGGGAACTTAAGGCTAACGGTCTTAGCATATACAAGTTATTTTCCAGTTTAGTTGTACAAATTTCAACACCATCCTTATGAATAAATAATTTATTCAATTTAAAAGAAGAGTGCAATTGCATTATAACAGACACTTTACATAAATAAGATTCATTTTTAGTTCAGGAACTACAAAGACATCTTTTAATATAAGAAACCTATTTTGTAAAGTTAACTAGATGCCTCCCACTGCCACAACTGAGACGATGTGCCCGGTGCCTACTCGCAATGTCATCTCACCAGTCTCTAGCTAACGTCAGGATCTAATCCACTGAAAAGAAGAACAAACATGATTAGTGGTGCCCAAATCAATTATCCAACTGAAATCATCATTCTCTACTAAACAAGTTTCTAACACAAGTAAATCATATTTACCTTTGTCTGCCTTGGCGTTAGCCTTGGCTACCTTCTTTTCCTTCAGATAACGAAGACAATTCCTTTTTCAGTGTTCGTCCTAGTTACAGTAGAAACATTTTCCTTTTTCAACCGGCGGTGGATGCTTCTTCTGGACGATAGGTGGCGGGTTAGAAAGCCCATTCCCTTTCCTTTTACCACCATGTTTTTCTTCCCCTTTCCAGAGTTAGAAGTTGAAGGTGCAAACTTTGTTCTTAAGGTCGAACCTCAATGGAACCTTTTAGAATATGAGACAACATTTGCCTCACCTCCTTTTTCTCCTTACTTTTCAGCAAGGATTGGTAAGTCTGCAACTCGTTAAGGAGAGTGGTCTTTGTTAAGAATCATATTGCAAACAAAGTGGAGGAAGCTCTCCGGCAATAAATGCAGGATAATGCTAACCTAATTGCCCTCATCGATTTTAGACCCATTCATCTCCGCCACGTCAAAGTGGACCATCATATTCATCACGTGTTCATGAACAGAGGTGTCTTCCTCCATTTTAGAGTTGAAGATATGTTTCAGAATCTCATGCTTGAGCTATCTAGATGGTTGTTCGAACATTCTACGCAGGGACTCCATGATCTCACATGCTGAGACCATGGGCTCGTGGTTCTTGGCCAACACGTCACTAAATGTAATGACCCGACCCCCTAGGACTTAAGTTAGGCCGTTACTAAATACATGCATGCATGGAACTTAAAACAACATTCTTTTATGGTGAAATAAATGATAAATAAGGTAAGTGCAAAAGGCTTTCATTAAATTCAAATATTAAAAACAACAATAGGGTACCATAAATCATAAATGATAATAAATAAGTCTGAAATCGATTATTAATAGCAAGTTTCAATCATCAAAACTGAAAGTTAAGAAAAACATGAAAAGAAATCTAAATCTCATGAGCGGAAGCATAAAACTAGTCCCAGTGGCTCAATCACAAATTCCGCTTGTCCATCGTCGGTACATCTTTATCCTTACCTAAAACAACAACATGAGAAAGAATGAGTATAAAATACTCAGTAAGTAACCCCACTATTGGGGTCAGGTTAGGCATCTATGTCCTCTAGATGCCTACCTCTGGTGGAACATATAAACTGTCCTAGTCCTCATGGGACACATACATACATGAAAAACTAAGTTCTATCCTACTGTAGCTAAACATGCTCACTACCTCTGGTGAATCACGAAGGAAACACAATATGGTGAATCCTGAAGGAAACACAAACTGGTGAATCCTGAAGGAAACACAAACTGGTGAATTTCGAAGAAAATACAATATCTGGTGAATCTCGAAGACATTGTTCAGGCATGGAGTCACTTTATCTAAGGACATGTATCCTAAGACGCCTCAAGAGGTTGAGGAGATGAAACAGATCAGTCTAACCCAGGCCATTTTAATGTTGCTGACCTGGTTTATGAAGGCTCTCATGGCTATAGTGTTTGAGGGTCACCTACGAAGCATGGGTCTACAGGATCACCCGCGGTTGGACTAGGGCAAGTGGGAGATTTTCTTGTAATGGGATTTTATGCCCTAGTTTATTGTTTTGTACTAGTTTATTGTACACCCCACTTCGCTTTAGGACAAGTGGGAGATTGTTGGGGTTAATGCCCTAAAGTCTCGTGTCCTGTAGTTTGTAAACAGTTTGTACGAATGCTTGTGTTGTTAATATATGATATTTACTTCACATCTTGTATTTTACTTAGTTGTTTGTTTTATTTACTTTACCACAAACCAATAAACATAAAATCCCTGATTATTTGTATGTGACTCAAGCATGTATGTGGTGACATACAAGTGGATCATGTCTTGAGTGATAACCAAAATGGTCTGTAGTATATGGATATAGGAGGAAACAACCTTATCCTTGAAGGCTATGATGCGGCCCGCTTTGGTGGAATGTCACAGTGTTGTGGCTTGTCACAGATGGTCTGACTGTTATCATTCATGTTGGAATACATGCGACGAGGCATCCTATATAAAGAGTTTGATATAAGACCTGACCAAAAGTGTAAACGTCTCGTTATATAACACCGTTCATGACAGACTTCACTTCACTAGGATGACCATAGGTAACATGACCTCAATCCTGACGCCATTAAGGCGGTCCTTGATTTGTATGGGTGCGAGTGGCTAGGTTGCCGATTGAAAACCTACCATTTTGGGGATTTGTTTATTTGGGACTGGGAACTCAGCTACACTAGATGGAATTCACTCATTCCCCGAGGAAGGTAAGTAGATAGATAGCTCCTAAGGGCTGATCCGGGGATTGAAGATGTGACCCACACACACTCTCTTGCCCAGAGTGTTTCACACATAGTTAGGACTTTATTTGTATCGTTCATTAGAGAACAGTGGTACTTAAGTGAGATGTAACTACAAGGGGCAAAACGATAATTGGCCCAACTTACTTACGAGCGTCTGTGAAGTTCATCGTAATTCATGATTGTATAATCCGATAACACAAAAATAATAATGGTAAGAAGATTCAGCTATTGGTCTTTAGTGAATTGCCTGACAGTTAACGGATGGTGGATCTCGTGGATAAAGAGTTTAGTTGCTATTCATGGACTGTTGAAGCCGAGCCACAGTCCATTAGGTCCCCTTGTAGTTGGATAATGTCGAGAACCGATATTTGGGTTTATTGAAATGTTCAAATTGACAAGAGAAGTTCAGTATAATGATATTAATACTGACTGGTTAATATATATGATATAATTGGCTAAATGTATGAGATACAAATTTTTGAGGAAATTAGAATAAATATATTTATATCAATAGAGGAGAAAATACTTATAGTAATATGTGATATCAAACTATAGGATAAAATATAATATGATATATTTATTTAATTAATTAGTTAGTTAATTATATGATAATTAATCAAAATTCACGTTCGACATGGGTAGTGTGGGCAACATTTATTTAATCGATGAATTAAAATTAAAATAGTTTTATTTTATCGTCGTCCAAGAAAAGATAGAAGGCGCGTTGGAGATAGAGAACGACCGCTTAAAGAATCGAGAGCCTATCGATAGCATCTCGCTTAAACGATCGTCCACCTTAAATGGGTCTGGCAAAACCT
>NC_052352.1:25854730-25888521 GCF_009727055.1 Benincasa hispida | reverse complement strand
CTCCTTCCTTTACCAAATTCACCAAAGACCACCCTTTGGGTTTTCACTCCAAGAATACCCAGGGCTCTTTAGTGGTGGTGTCATCCCCATGGCATTCGTGTTCGTGCGGTTGTTCGTGTTGTTGTTGTTGATGCAACTGTTGTTGTTGGTAGATCGCTTGGAGGGTTCCACTGCATTGAGTTCCAAAGTGTGAAGATTGTCTTCAACTGGTATGGAAATTCTCTTGTTATTTTTTTGTTCATAACATGCCGATAATTAGTGTTTGTTTTCATAACTGTATG
The DNA here is from genome assembly GCF_009727055.1 of Benincasa hispida. Taxonomy (NCBI): domain Eukaryota; kingdom Viridiplantae; phylum Streptophyta; class Magnoliopsida; order Cucurbitales; family Cucurbitaceae; genus Benincasa; species Benincasa hispida. The sequence continues at coordinate 25,888,240 of NC_052352.1, read as the reverse complement.
TTTTTTAATGTATAATGTGTATTTCAGTTACGGTGAGATCGGAGCGATCCAAACGCGCTTATGGAACTCTTAGATAAGAGATCCTTCAATTGATATAAGAGCCAGTTTCTAATACTCCGATTTCATCTGTTGCAACGAAATGAGACTTACATTCATGGTGGGTGCATTTCTACACTGATTTAATGGTTAAATTTGCTGTGGATGTGCAGATTAATGGATGTTTTCGGGATGATTAGCCTCAGTTTGATTTAGATCCTTTTACAGTTACGATTGTTTGTAAAGGCCCCTGCCTTTTTTGGCATTAATAAACATTATCAAATTTGTATTCAAAGTTTTTTTGAAGTTTTGAGTCGTTCGTCAAAGTTCTAGGCAAACGTTACGGTTATTCAAAGTTTGTTGCGCATGTTGGCTACAAGTCCCCGTGTTTGACCTCAGATCACCCGAGAAACTTGCTTTCACATTATACTTGGCGTGAGCACAAGAAAACTTGTGACAGGATACATGGTCATCATATACATTTGTTACACATAATCATTCCAATGCATGACCATCGACGCATAACTATCAACGCATATTTTAAAAACATGCATTGTATATTGCGTCCACGGGATTTTAGTTGTTGAATGATTTGACTTCTAATTTCCCGTCATCAAGTCTTTGGCGCCATTACTGAAGACTTGGTAGCTAATTTTTTGTCTCTGCAAGCAAACTTTTTATCTTGGGAGTATTACAGCTTGTGTGACCAAGTTACAAACAATATTGAAGTGTAGGCGATGCACTGAAATCCAGTATTGACCCTAAGGTAGAAGGGCAATCAGTCGCAAGAGCTCAAGGCAGTTCTAAGTACATGATAGCTAACATGCGCCCAATAATTGCCGGAAGTTCCAATGGTCAAGGCAACTTGACCCAAGCAGTTGAGAACCATCTCCTGCATGGAAGACTCCTTGCGGTAACAACACTCCTATTTTTCCAGGGACGTCTTCTACTCTATTTTAACTTGCTTTATTAGTATAGGTTATTTTTATTTTCATTGTTATTTTGGATATATGGCTGCTTCCTTGGTTGTGGTGCGATTTTTTCTTGCAGGTGCAATAATAAGTCTCCTCAGTTCGCAGTTCAGTGGAAGAATTCCTTTCACCCTTCAACTTCTTCTATTTATAGAGCTTGGATCGCCGACAGCATTAATGGACTGCTCTGAGTCTGACATTCGGTGCATTAGTCCTTTTCTGAACCTCTGCCACTAACGGCGTGGTAGGTGAAATGTCAACATCATCTTTTGATTTTCTCGAGATAGATGTGTTGATACGTTCATTCCACCAACCTTGCGTTGATCTCTTTATCATGCATTGTGGCGTAGCCGCAATCATTCAATGAACACATTTGCTAAATACCGCAACTCTACACGCTGACCACAATCGCTTGATGAGCGCAACTCCTATGCGTTGGACGCATACGGCTGATTATCGTAACATCCATGCGTTGATCGACAAGTTTGCCTTTTAAATGGAGAGTTTCTCTGCATGCAATCGTCTATGTGGTGGTCCGGTTTCCGCGTTTGCGTCCAGTTCCTGCATTAGCTACAAAAATAGGACATTGAACGCATAATAACGGGTTAGCCAAGATTTTTTAATGTTGATCGACGCAAACTCATTTTCTCGTGAATTCCTAGCATAATTGCCGCATATTCTGCTTAACAACCTTCATAATTCTAAGTAAAATGCCTAAGATGACATGCATTTCTGAAACTTAAAATCACGATTGTCCTCAAGCATGCGTTATACTTAAGAAATTCTAACTCACCTTCATGCTTTCCTTTGCGATGACCAGCTTCTCAGAATATAATTTACATACACCTCCGACCATCACCGCAATGCTCTCTTCTACTTTGGCTGCTTTTTCAAAAAGATATTTTCTAAGTTTAAATCTGACAAGCCTTTGCTCAAAAACTTTTTATTCATTCACTGCAATTTTGCGTTAGCTTTCGAGAATGCGTTCGTCAAAATAATTAAAAAAATTTTGATGACTTATTCAAATACGGCGTTGAACCTAGTTACGCCCTTCGTTTTAGCTTACCTTCACGTGTGTCATGCGGGTATCCAATTTCGAATTATGAAGGTTGGATGTCCGTTAAGAACAGTCCATTAAAGTGTTTAAATGTGACTACTTGAACTTGTTCATATTTCATAGACAAACATTGTTGATGAGCAGAGTTTAACAAGACGACTTAGACTAAAATCAGTAGTCAGATTGTCTAGGTTAATGAATCCCTAGGTAGAACATTCAGTGGGAGGTACTTGGGGCATAAGATGCTTCACTTAAACCTTTCATGTTTCTTCTAAATTGTCCACACTGTGAGATCTACCCTCGGCCTCACGGCACCTTCGGTGTGTCCCTCCAACGGATGGTGTTTGGGTAGGTCAATATCAAGGTGGATGGAGAGAGTGTCATAGTAAGTAGGAGCGAGAAGTGCGACAGCATATCCCTCGGTCTCCCTCGTTAGGTTGAGTAAAGTCTGTCTCTTATACACATCTAGATGTGTATAAGAGACAGAGCATGCGTTATACTTAAGAAATTCTAACTCACCTTCATGCTTTCCTTTGCGATGACCAGCTTCTCAGAATATAATTTACTCATACCTCTAACCATGGCCGCAATGCTCTCCTCCACTTTGGCTGCTTCTTCAAAAAGATATTTTCTAAGTTTAAATCTGACAAGCCTTTGCTCAAAAATTTTTATTCATTCACCACAATTTTGCGTTTAGCTTTCGAGAATGCGTTCGTCAAAATAATTAAAAAAATTTTGATGACTTATTCAAATACGGCGTTGAACCTAGTTACGCCCTTCGTTTTAGCTTACCTTCACGTGTGTCATGCGGGTATCCAATTTCGAATTATGAAGGTTGGATGTCCGTTAAGAACAGTCCATTAAAGTGTTTAAATGTGACTACTTGAACTTGTTCATATTTCATAGACAAACATTGTTGATGAGCAGAGTTTAACAAGACGACTTAGACTAAAATCAGTAGTCAGATTGTCTAGGTTAATGAATCCCTAGGTAGAACATTCAGTGGGAGGTACTTGGGGCATAAGATGCTTCACTTAAACCTTTCATGTTTCTCCTAAATTGTCCACACTGTGAGATCTACCCTCGGCCTCGCGGCACCTTCGGTGTGTTCCTTCAACAGATGGTGTTTCTGTCTCTTATACACATCTGTCTCTTATACACATCTAGATGTGTATAAGAGACAGTGTCTGAATAGCTTATGCATGCGGCTCTTAAATACATATTCAACTCCAAAATGGAAGAAAACGCCTCTATTCGTGAACATGTGCTAAACATGATGGTCCACTTTAATGTGGCAGAGTTGAATGGGTCTTCCATCGATGAGGGCAGCAAGGTTAGCATAATCCTGCATTCTTTGCTGGAGAGCTTCCTGTACTTAGTTAACAATGTGATTCTTAACAAAGTGAAATATAACCTTACAACTCTCCTCAACGAGTTACAGACCTACCAATCTTTACTAGAAAGTAAGAAGAGGCAGAAAGGTGAGACAAATATTGCTTCATCCTCTAGGACATTCCATAAAGGTCCGACCTCAGGAACGAAGTCTGCACCTTCTAATTCTAACTCTGCAAAGGGGAAGAAGAAGAAGAGTGGTAAGGAAAAAGGGAAGGCACCTGCTAACCCACCGCTTGTCGCCCCAAAGAGGCGTCCACATGTTGCTAAGGGAAAATGTTTCCACTGCAACCAAGATGGACACTGGAAGAGGAACTGTCCTCGGTATTTAAAAGAGAAGAAAGTAACCAAGGCTAAGGCTAAGGCCGATAAAGGTAAATATGATTTACTTGTGCTTGAAACTTGTTTAGTGAAGAATGATGATTCTGCTTGGATAATTGATTCAGGCACCACTAACAATGTTTGTTCTTCTTTTCAGGGGATTAGATCTTGGCGACAACTAGAGGCTGGTGAGATGACGATGTGAGTAGGCACCGGGCACGTTGTCTCAGTTGTGGCGGTGGGAGGACTCCAGTTATCTTTACATAATAGGTTTCTTGTTTTACATAATGTATATATTGTTCCTAAACTAAAGAGGAATCTTATTTCTGTAAAGTGTTTATTGCAATGTAAATATACTACCTCCTTTTATGTGGATAAAGCATTTATTCATAAAGATGGTGTTTTTATTTGCACAACAAATCTGGAATCGAATTTATATGTGCTAAGGCCGTTAGCCATTAATTCCCTCTATAATACTGAAATTTTTAGAACTGTCGTAACTCAATCAAAACATCGACGAATTTCCAAAAGAAAATGCCCAATTTTGGCATCTTCGTTTAGGGCACATCAATCTCAATAGGATTGAGAGATTGGTGAAGAATGGACTTCTAAGTGAGTTAGAAGAAAATTATTTACCAGTGTGCGAATCTTGCTTTGAGGGTAAGATGACTAAATGACCTTTTACTAGAATGGTTATAGAGCCAAGGAGCCTCTTGAGTTAGTACATTCTGACCTTTGTGGTCCTATGAATGTGCGAGCCTGAGGTGGCTATGAGTATTTTATCAGTTTTACTGATGATTACTCCAGGTACGGGTATGTTTATCTTATGCAACGGAAGTCTGAATCCTTTGAAAAGTTCAAAGAGTTCAAGGTTGAAGTTTAAAACGCATTAGATAGACAGATTAAAACACTTCGATCGGATCGAGGTGGAGGGTTTTTGGACTCGGTATTCCAAGACTATTTTATATAATATGAAATCATTTTCCAACTCTCAGCGTCGGGTACACCTCAACAGAATGGTGTAGCGGCTGTCTCTTATACACATCTAGATGTGTATAAGAGACAGGATTTATAGGGTGCGAACCCACCTGTTCGCTATCTGGGTTTCACGAAATCCTTGTTATGGTAGTAGATGGCGACATTGAGGATCCGTTGTCTTATAAGAAGGCAATGGAGGATGTTGACCGGGATGAATGGGTCAAGGCCATGGATCTCGAGATGGAGTCGATGTACTTCAACTCAGTATGGGATCTTGTAGTTCAGCCTGATGGGGTAAGACCTGTCTCTTATACACATCTAGTGGGAGGGTTGCAAACCCACCCGTTCGTTATTTGGGTTTCACGAAAATCCTTGTTATGGTAGTAGATGGTGACATTGAGGATCCATTGTCTTATAAGAAGGAAATGGAGGACATAGATCTGTCTCTTATACACATCTAGATGTGTATAAGAGACAGGAACCCACCTGATCGTTATTTGGGTTTCACGAAAATCCTTGTTATGGTAGTAGATGGTGACATTGAGGATCCATTGTCTTATAAGAAGGCAATGAAGGATATTGACCGGGATGAATGGGTCAAGGCCATGAATCTTGAGGAGACCATTTATATGGTACAGCCCGAGGGATTCATAGCCTAAGGTCAAGAGTAAAAAGTTTGTAAACTGAATCGGTCCATTTATGAACTGAAACAGGCGTCTCGAACTTGGAACATACGGTTTGATACTGCGATCAAGTCGTATGGCTTTGACCAAAATGTTGATGAACCTTGTGTCTACAAGACGATCATCAACACTTTAGTAGTCTTCTTAGTGTTGTACGTAGACGATATCTTAGTCTTCTTAGAGTTATAAGTAGACGATATCTTACTCATTGGGAATGATGTAGGTCTACTGATTGCAGTTAAGGACTGGCTAGCGACCTAATTCCAAATGAAAGATTTGGGAGAGGCTCAGTTTGTTTTAGGTATACAGATCTTTTAGGATCGTAAGAAAAAAATGCTAGCACTGTCTCAGGCATCATACATTGACAAGATGTTGCTCAAGTACTTGATATATAACTCTAGAAGGGGCCTACTGCTGTTCAGGCATGGAGTCACTTTGTCTAAGGACATATGTCCTAAGGCACCTCAAAAGGTTGAGGAGATGAGACAGATCAGTCTAACCTAGGCCATTTTAAAGTTGCTGACCCAGTTTATGAAGGCTCTCATGGCTACAGTGTTTGAGGGTCACCTAAGGAGCATGGGTCTGTAGGATCACTTGTGGTTGGACTAGGGCAAGTGGGAGATTTTCTTGTACTGGGCTTTTATGCCTTAATTTATTGTTTTATATTAGTTTATTGTACACCCCACTTCGCTTTAGGACAAGTGAGAGATTGTTGCGGTTGATTATCACACCCCGCCCTAAACCACCCTCTTAGCCTAAGAAAGGGCATGACTGCAGCAGTTATCAACCCTGTGGCTAACACTTACTACCTACTAACTATTGCGGAATAACTCTGATACCAATATAAAACTCATATACAGTGGAATATCTTTAGGCCCAAAATTTATTATAACATATTTAGAGTCATTACACTACTAGATTCACAAGTCCTAAAACCCAAAAACCTTTGTCCCTATATGAACAACAGCAACATGTGTACAATATTAACAATAACCACCTAAACTGACGGGTTACAAATCTCTTATTCCTTAGTGGTAGAGCAGATGCAGAGCTATCTTCAGAGGATTTGACCGCTACCTGTGGGGGGGAAAAAGAAAACATTTGAAAACGAGGTGAGCTTGCGCCCAGTGAGTGACTTAAGAAAGATAATTGATTCTCATGCAAAATCTCAATAAAGAGTTTAACTGAAATATAAGCTTCTACAGTACTTGTACTGCAGTATAAATATTTTCCAAGCATAAAACATATAAAGCTGTTTTAATCATAAAACAGTAAAACTATTTCTCAGTTGAGAATAACCCTTACTGTGGATAAAATAATCCCAACACCAACTACTAGTCAAGAGAGAACCCTTTTGCTCAATCTCTAACTCTATCTATGTGCACGTGGCCATACTAAGTATCGTCATACCTTAGGTACTACTATTCAGATACCTTCTCAAATATCCTTCAGTATCTAGTTGGTTTGGTACCTTCTCAAACATCCTTCAGTACCAATAGATACCTTCTCAAATGTCGTTCAGTATCTAGTTGGGCGGATACCTTCTCAAATGTCCTTCGGTATTGCGTTTTAAGTAAAACTAGTCATAAATGACTTTCTCTTTAAAGCATGTAAAGTATAACACATATAAAAACATGGCTTTAAAGATACTAACGCATGTTGAGTATATTTAACACATATAAATCGCTTTTCATCAATTTCTCACACATGCATGCATTTAAAACATAACTCATGGTTTGCTTGGAATTCACTTTGTAAAACTAGTTGTCATGAGAATAATCTTCTTTAAAACATGCTTTCTATAACACGTTGTAATCAAACATTTTAAGAAAATGTTATAGTCAAAACGTTTTAGCCACTCACCTTGATTGCTTAGGAGATTTTCACTCTAGTAGCTCCCTTTTCTACCTCGGGCTCCCTTTTCACCCCTAGAATCTAGATTCACTTTACAGCTTGGATTACTCATAGGTCTGGACCTTATTTCGAGATACTTCCTTCTACAAACATGTTCTAAAATGTCTCAGGAAGCTTATCCTAAAATTTGAGCTCAGAAATCCTCGTGGTTTTGCCGGAATCATAGAATCTTTAAGATTGGCCCAAACTGATCTGACAGCCTGATCCTTCTGTATTCTTTTTAGTTTCCAGCCCGATCCCTTCGAGTTTTTCTCCAGCAGCCTACCCTGAAAACTAAAGTTTCAGAGCTTTCAGGTGACTTTAGAATCACTCCAAACGCACGAGTAAATTGGGAGAACTTCTCGTCCCAAGTTGATGCGTCCTCCTCAGACCTCACTGTCCAATGCGTCCTCTATGTCTAACGCATGGATTTCGCTCCAACGCAAGATTTGCTCCACTCTCCCACTCTTTTACGGTATTTCTGAGTTGTGATCTAAAAAAATGAAGCCTCTTGGCTCTATTTATAGGCATCCAAACCTTCTTCAGAGNGCACGAGTAAATTGGGAGAACTTCTCGTCCCAAGTTGATGCGTCCTCCTCAGACCTCACTGTCCAATGCGTCCTCTATGTCTAACGCATGGATTTGGCTCCAACGCAAGGTTTGCTCACTCTCTCACTCTTTTTGCGGTATTTCTGAATTGTGAACTAAAAATGAAGTCTCATGGCTCTATTTCTAGGTGTCCAAACCTTCTCTGGAGTTGACACCACCTACTTGGCTGCATGGCCAAGTGTCTTCTTCTCATCCCATCAACGCAATGTTGTGGTCATCGCAAGCTAAGTGTCTTCTTCCCACGTTGGCAATGCATGGGCCTCCAATCTGATGCCACCACCTCAAATTCTTAAGGCTTAAGGCTTTCCTTCCAGAAGACACATGGTTTTGATGATGTTATCTTGATGATTTCATCCTTGTATGCGTCCAACTCTTGGTTGCTCAACTCCTAGCCCATAAGCAATGCATGGCCTCTACTCAACTCATAGAAAACCAATTCACTATCATGACAATTCAACTTAGCCATTGCAAGGACCTAACCCTAACCAATGCATAGGGTGACCGTCAATTCTTGACGCATGGCTTACTTGTACGGCTTGCTTGGCATGGGCGTATGGTGCTGGCCACCAACGCATAGGCGTGCTGCATAGGTTGGCCGCTCAACGCATGGGCGCGTTGGCCACTTGACTCATGGGCGAGCTTAGTCGCATGGGCTGCGTGCGGCACCTTGATGCTTGGCCGGGTGCTTAAGCGCATGGGCGTGCAACGTATGTTGGCCATCGCTCGCTTGCTCGGCTGCATGGGAGCATGACATGGGCTGTATGCTTAGCTGCATGGCAGGGAACCTCGATGCACGACATGGCTGCTCAGTATGGCTCTCAGCGCATGAGCGTGGCTGCTCGGCAGTGTGCTCAATCCACGAGCTGACCGCTCGGCAGTGCGCTCAAAACACGGGCGTGGCCACTCTACAGTGCGCTCAATGCACAAATGTGTCCGTTCGACGCATTAGCAGGACATCTGACCAAGACTGCTCGACGCATTGCAAGGGCGCTGGTCGAGGCTATTCGATGCATGGCAGGGGTGCTGGCCGAGGCTGCTCGATGCATGGCATGGGCGCTGGCCGAGGCTGCTCGACACATTGCATGGGCGCTGGCCGAAGCTGCTCGACGTATNCTCGATGCATGGCATGGGCGCTGGCCGAGGCTGCTCGACACATTGCATGGGCGCTGGCCGAAGCTGCTCGACGTATGGGCTATCTTTCCATGCATGCCTCCCCTACTCGTGTGCCTTCCAACGCACCATCTCCATTTTTCTTCCTTCAGCTGCATGCCATCCCCAACCACTCTTCCAATGCATCAACCCACCAATTTCTATACTTAGACAAATTTTTTCCAAATTTTCCTCAAAAGTCAACCTTCCAAATTTCCTCTTTTCTTCTAATTTCCATTCTTTTCTCTACCATTCCACACTAGCTTCCACATTAACCTACTCATCACACTAATCTTAATAGGGAACATACTCAAGTAGAGAAATTAAGATTCGGGGTTCACATTGATGCCCTAAAGTCTCGTGTCCTGTAGTTTGTAAATAGTTTATACGAATGCTTGTGTTGTTAATATATGATATTTACTTCACATTTTGTATTTTACTCAGTTGCTTGTTTTATTTGCTTTACTACAAACCAATAAACATAAAATCCCTGGTTATCTGTATGTGACTCAAGTATGTATGTGGTGACATACAAGTAGATCATGTCTTGAGTGATAACCAAAATGGTCTGTAGTATATAGATATAGAAGGGAAATAACCTTATCCTGGTAACGCTACGGATGCGGTCTGCTTCGTAGAATGGTCACAAGTGTTGTGACTTGTCACAGATGGTCTGATCCTTATCATTCATATAAGGAACATACGATCAAGAGCATCCTATACAAAGAGTTTGTATAAGACCTGACCACGAAGTGTTAATGTCTCGTTATATAATACCATTCATGACAAAGACTTCATTTCACTAGGATGACCATAGGTAACATGACCTCAATCCTGAGTGAATTGGGAACTCCTACCATTGAGGGCAGTCCTTTGATTTGTATGGGTGCGAGAGGCCAGGTCGCCGATTCAAACCTACCATTTTGGGGATTCGTCTGATTTGGAAGCTAAGAACTCAGCTACACAAGATGGAATTCACTCCTTCCCAAGGCAGGGGTAAGTAGATAGATAGCTCTCTTAAGGGTTGATTCCAAGACTTGAACGATGTGGCGCCACACACATTCTCTTGGCCCGAGAGGTGTTTACATATAGTTGGACTATGTTGTATCGTTCATTAGAGGAATCAGTGGTCTTAAGGAATGAGATGTAACTATAGGGGAAAACGGTATTTTGGCCCAACTGTACTTACGAGCATCTGTGAAGGGTCATCGTACTCATGATTGGTTATATCCGATGGACACAAAAATATATCTGTGGTAAGAAGAGTTCAACTGTTGGTCTTTAATAGAATGCCTGACAGTTAATGGATGGTGGATCTCGTGGCTAAAGAGTTTAGTCAGCTATTCAGGACCGTTGGAGCTTCGAGCCATGGGTCCACTAGGTCCCCAAGTCGAGAACCAGTATTTGGGTTAATTTGAAATGTTCAAATTAACAAAAGGAAGTTTGATTATATATGATATAATTCGACTGGTTAATTATATATGATATAATTGGCTAAATGTATGAGATACATAATTTTAAAGAAAATTAGATATAAATATGATTTATATCAAATAGAGGAGAAAATACTATAGTAGATATGTGATATCAAACTATAGGATAAAAATATAATATGATTATATTTATTAATTAATTAGTTGGTTAATTATATGATAATTAATCCAAAATTCACGTTCGGACATAGGTTAGTGGGGCAGTGTCGGTTATTGTAATCGATGAATTAAAATGAAAATAGTTTTCATTTTGATTGTCGTCCTAAGGAAAAGATAGAAAGCGCGCATTAGAGAATAGAGAACGATCGCTTAAAGAATCGAGAGCCTAAATGATTGCACACTGTCGCCTACACGATCACATAACTCCTCTAAACGATCGTATAGTGTGTCGATTTACGTAAACGATCGTATACCTTTTCCTAAATGATCGTTTAGTAAATTCTACACGATTGTGTAGCTTCTTCTAAACGATAAGCAGTCTGCTATGCAATAACGTCTTTCTCCCTCCCACTTTCTTATCACCTACACGATTTGTGTTTCCTCCTTCCTCTACCAAATTCATCGAAGACCCCCCATTGGGTTTTCACTCCGAGAATACCCAAGGCTCTTTTGTGGTGGTGTCATCCCCACAACGTTCGTGTTCGTGCGGTTGTTCGTGTTGTTGTTGTTGACGTTGCTGTGGGTGTTGGTAGATCGCTTGGAGGGTTCCGTTGCATTGAGTTCCAAAGTGTGAAGATTGTCTTCAACTGGTATGAAACTCTTTCTCTTGTTATTTTGTTGTTCATAGCATGCCGATAATTAGTGTTTGTTTGCATAACTGTATGTTTTTTAATGTATAATGTGTATTTCAGTCACGGTGAGATCGGAGTGATCCGAACGCGCTCATGAAACTCTTAGATAAGAGATCCTTCACTTGTAACATACTTTATAGTTTTTCATACCTGTAACATACTTCATCTTGTAACATACTTTCTGTAAACGAAAAACAATAACAAGCTAGAGTATTTCTATAATAGCAATCTTCATCTTGTAACATACATTCTATTTTTTCAAAGTCTCGCTCTCTCAATCTCGCTGTCTCTCAAAATCTCGCTCTCTCAATCTCGCTCTCTCTCAAAATCTCGCTCTCTCTCAGTCTCACTCTCTCAAAATCTCGCTCTCTCTCAGTCTCACTCTCTCAATCTCACTCTTTCTCAAAGTCTCGCTCTCTCTCAAAATCTCGCTCTCTCAGTGTTTGAACTTTAAGCCTTGAACTTTGATATAATGTTTTATATACCATTGATATAATGAAAAGAGAAGTAGCTCAATTATACATATTTTGATAAAATGTATACTAATGAACTTTGAACTTTGAACTTTGAACCTTGATAAAATTATTTTATACATGTTTTATATACATAAAAAATACATGTTTTTACATACACAAAAAATACAATAAAAAAATACATGTTTTATACACATAAAAATAATTGACACGCTAACTGCATCCTATATTCACTTATTTTCTCCTGAGTGATTACGGACGGATCAGCACCAGTCACCAAATGTTCAAGTAATTTTATTGCAAAGATGCCACAATCAAGCAACCCGTGTTGTATGTCAACGTTCATAGGTCGCGATATTTTCAACGGGATGTGGATAAGTCCGGCTTTGAACAATCCACGTCACAGTAGTGAAGTAGGGATGGTACTGTGACAGTCAATGGCTCCAGCCAATTCACCAGCTTTGTCATTGGTGTGTATGACGGAAGTGAATCGAACACGAATATGTGGCCTACCATCCAGTGCTCACTGATATTCATTGCCTTATAAACGAAATCAGCATCTGCCCATTTGACATAGAATTTACCGATGATGTAGTCCTTGTACGTGTCTTCATCCTCCCATGCTAGGGTAGCCTCCGGTCTCGTCTTATTCTTTATTCGTTTAAATACCCCACCACGATCATTAAGGTGACTCTGCCAAATAAAATGAGAAGTTAAGCAATAAAATATACCATAGTAAAATGACTCTGCACAAAAAAATATATCAAAATTTATCGTTACATCAATTGGCTAGATGGTGAACTTATGCATGCACATGTCAGGTCGGGTATAAAATTTTTCTTTCATAAAATGAAATAAAATATTTATAGTCTACACAAAAAATTACTATGTCAGTAAAAGTACTGTAAAGAAGTCAAGTCTAGGAAACTTACATCGCACTCGACCCACGAACTCGAGGAAATTAATCCTTGAAAAATTGTGTGGCAAATGGTTTAAAGGAATTCTCTCGAACCTCATTATCGGTATTCTCGTCTAAGATCCAACCCGTCATTTCTGTAAAGATATTGTGTGGAACGTCATGTGCTACGTTGTACACAATAATCGCTCTAGATAGTGACGTAGCGACACCTGGGAGAAGATGCTTAACCACATTTTTCTTCTTTATTTGAGCTGGAGGTGTATATTTATCAACAACTTTCCTCTTATGAGTAGTTCTTCGAGATTCCTACATAAAAAGATAACAAAAAATTACTCATCAAGAAATATAAAAATATAAACAAAGATTACTAATCAATAAATTACTCACCAATATAACTCCTTTTATGGTCGTAACAATACCAGTAGTGTCAGCCTCTAGGATGTCAGACATGTTGGCCTTTGTATGTGGCATGGTGGGTAAGTCAGACATGTTGGCCTCTGTTTGTGGGACGTCAGCTTGTATAGGTTTGACGTCAGTGGGTGATGTTGTGGTGGTATTAGGCTCTAGAGTGGGGATGTGAGTAGGTGAAGTGGTGGTATTTTGAGGCTCTACACGGGGGATGGGAGTATCAGAGGCAGTCACATCAGTGATATCGGGATCCCGAGATGGGATAGATGACTTTGTCGTCTCCTCATTCTCCGTGGAACCCTTCAATTAGTAAAGTAAAATGATGAGTTCACGAACACGTAAAAACTAAACACGTAAAGACATAAAATGATAGTAAATGCAAACCTTGCACATAGACTGCAACAGTGACAGGATGTCCGACAATTGTCCTTTCATGTCTATCATGTTTTCCTCCACATTGAGTGCACGATTATCTAAACTCGATATATGGCCATCCAACCTCGATAGTGAGTTGTCAATGGTCCGCAGGTACGAGTAAATAGAATCATTGGGATTGGCTCCCTCCCTGCGAGCAGCACATTCAGGACACTCCTCATCTATAGATCGCTCTCTATAGGAGTTCATAAGATGGACATCAGGTGGGTTCAACTCATCCTCATCGCGTACGTCCGCCACCATATCATGGAACATATCATCACTAGATGTGTATGTCTCTCCTTCCACCCTTCCACATTCAGCATCCTCGTGCTCAGAATGCTCGTGTTCATCCCCTCCCTCCATCCTTCTACATTCATCATTGTTACCCTCATGATGATCATCACCGTCACTTTCAGAACTACCCCCACTACTCGACTTATTGTCACTTTCAGCACTATCATCATGGGCACATAGATCAAATATAGGTCGTCTGTCCACTGCGGTATCCCGAAACTCCCTCTTAGCGTCTATCATGACAACTTTTTTAACCTTTATCTGCATTAACAACACAGTAAATTGGTTAGTGTCAATTTAATAACCAAATAAACATATTATGCATAGAGTAAACGTACATTGTTAGACTCGAATATCTCTCTCTCGAGTACTTTGAAGGGCAATAAGTGGGAGCATGACCATCGTAATATGCAAGGCAAAGCCACCTTACTCCTTCACTCCACAATGTTCCCAGCTATCGATGCAGCTAGGATCTCGTACGTCCATACCTAAATAAAATTTAACATATATTAAGAACAATAGTAATGCTAAATCAAATAACATGATTATTATGTTAAGCAAATTTACCTAGAACGCTTGTGGAAATCCACGCAAAGAGTACTTTACAATGTAATTTTTATTTCCTTTCACCTTCGTCTTGTATAGACTATTCTTATCATTCAATGCAGTCTTTAGGTCATCGAGTGTCCTCTCCCAAATAATGGTACCCCAATATATACTGTTGTAGTACTCTATGTTTTGAAAGTTTTTAAAATGTTTAAGGTCCACTACATTTTTCTGTTTGTTCTTTCCTATCATTGCAACCTCAGTATAGTAGACTAATGTGATCTTCACAGCATCCTCATCATTTTCAAACTCCAAATCCTTGTATTTTTCTTCTAGTAGACGGACATGTAAGGTATCTCTCGTCATTCAATTACCAAAATACTTGATTGCAAGTTCATACGAGGACTGCTCATTCTAATAAACTTGTGTAGGGGATTGCCACAAACCAATCATCAATAAAAAATCATCCTTCGAAAAAGTGACAACCTTTCCACAAACAGAGAATGAGATTGAGTCAGATCTCGTCCTCTTCACTTCTCTCAACAACATATGATGGATAATTGGGCTGTTAAACACCATGTCAACGATATCTACAAATTGCCCAAAACTTGTTCTCTTAAACATCTCTAACTGCCTTGAGGTAAGCTTCTCCTTCACAATCTTGTTTGCATTAGCAATGTGGGCCAAGCTCGTTACTTGACTGGGAAATCGGTCAACTATGGGTATTATGAAACGAGTTGCCATCTTAAATCACTCCTGCATGAATTAAAAGTTCAATCAGTAAACTTCTTCAGAAAAAAAAAATTATAAAAAAAACATTCTCGCTGGTATCACTCTCGCTCTCTCTGGTGTCGCTCTCTCTAATAACTCTCACTTATCTCTCTCACATTCTCTCTTTTTACTCGTCTTCAACCACAGAACACATTGAAAACAAAGAAAATCATAGGTTCACAGTATCTCTAAACCCCAGAACGACCCATCCTTTCTGGTGTCGCTCTCTCTAGTATTGCTCTCGCTGATTTCACTCTCACTTATCTCGCTCACAAACTCTTTTTACTCGTCTTCAACCACAGAACACATCAAAAGAAAAAAAAAACATAGGTTCACAGTATTTCTAAACCTAGAACGACCCACAAAGTCTCATTACCGATTAATTTAAGACATTTTCAAGCACAAATTGAAAGATTTACTGATTAGGTTCGATTTGTCGACGACAGTGGAATTGTTTGCAAGCCCAAATGATGGATTCTAAAGAGTTTTTAGTTTATGAGTGATACGAAGCCATTACGCTTGGGAAATTTGAATGAAGTGTTTTTAGTTTTGGTTGGTTTTCAGTAAAAGGGTAAGAAGACGAAGAGGTAAAGGTAATTTACGTAATTTGGTATGGCGATGATGTTAGCAGAAGGTCAATCGACATTATTTTTTAACAATGGGTCATTTGACATTTTGGACCAAAAAATGGATCATTTGTACAAATTTTCCGTTTTAATTTAGGAATTTAATATTCATTAATATAGACTAAAATGACGTCGTTTTGTGGGTATAAACCACCATATTATTCTTGCTCAATACGACGTCGTTCTGCCATAGATTTGGAATCCCTCACGCGATACAACAATTGCACAAGAAACTTCGATCCCACCATTCTTAAGACGGCTACGCAAGAAACCTTTGATACTACGATTTCGATCAAACTGCTAAGACCACGATTGACGGTGGCTGACGAAGGTTGACGGCCACTGACGACGGGTATCAAGCTGCGGCTGAGCCTACAGTGAACAGAAAAAAAATAGATTTGAATCTTGTGGGGTTCGAAACTTGTGGTACCGATGCAAAAGATTAAGACCCTATATTGAAATTTTGATCGATTTTTTTTTTATCGTTTTCTCGAGGTATTCTCTTCTCCTTTTCATTATCTAGTCGTTTTTACATTAAATTTCCATATTCTTTGATGACTCTGATTTGAATTTACATAAAATTTCTTCCATACCCACCCTGAAAATTTAACATAATAAAGAAAAGATTATGTTAAATTCAAATCAGAAAAAATCAAAATGTTTGAATTAAAAGATAAAAACAAACTGTTTGACATACTCAGATTTCTCTATTTGTTTTGAAAGAATAATGGCAAAGCAAGTGCCCATGGTTGTATGGTAAGAATGAGAATTTCAAGTACCCAATGTGAAAATCTCAAACTCATACTCATCAAATCAAAACCAAAACTTGTACCAAATCTAATAACCCCCTGCCCAAAATAATACAGAAATCAATCTTTATACTCTCTGATGTAAGACTTGGAATGACTATGTTTAGCTTAGGCGAGGTTGTTATCTTTATATATTCTCGTCCTCTAACTAATTAAGCAAAATTTCAATGACTTAAGAACTAAGACTAGGAAAAGTAAAATGCTTGTTTCTTTTGGTTTTATCTAAAACATATTGCACTACAGATATATTTTTGTATCCGTTGAATATAATCCGTTGTACGATGAGCCTTCACAAATTGCTCATAAGTACAACTAAGCCAAAAATACCATTTTGCCCCTGTAGTTAAATCCTTCCCGGGTCAAGAGAGGGTGTGACACCACATTATTCAAACCCCGGAATAATAATTTATCTACTTACCCCGACATTGGGGAATAAGTGAATTCCGTCTTGTGTAGCTGTGTTCTCAACTCCCCAATCAGACGAATCCCAAAATGGAAAGCTTATTGAGTCAGCGATCTAGCCACTCTCATTCATACAAATCAAAGGACCGCCTTCATAGGCAGGAATTCACGACTCATTCAATATTCAGACCATGTCACCTATAGTCATTTGGGTGAAATGTAAGTCTCTACTATTGACGGTGTTATATAATGAGACTAGTCATTTCCTGGTCCAGTCTTATACAAACTCATTTATATAGAATACTCCGCTCACATGTCTCCACATGAATTATCAGGATCAGATCATTTGTAGCACTTTACAACAATTGTAACATCTACAAAACGGGTCATATTTGTAGTGTCACAAGGAAAAAGTACCCATCCTTATCCATTTACTATACTTAAACATGATTTACCTGTATGTTACATACATGTTTAAGCTACCGAAGATAATCTTGGAGGTTAGTTTATTAGTTTGTAGGTTAATGCTACTTAATGTCAAATAAAACCTCTCATATTTTATTAAATAAATAAATTGTTTGTGCATTACAATTAATTACAATTACTAACTATTGGACCCACGAGATTTAGGACATTAACCCCAACATCAGTGCACTCACCAAAAAAGTTACATGGAATGTAGGTATTATGTGATAAAGCTCATGAGAGAGATTTTACACCATCCAGATACTCCTATCAAGCCCCTTGTATGCCACTATTCTAAATTTTTACATGTTATGAACTTAATGATAATGAAATTGTTTGTAATATTTGTTATTTATTTTCCTGGATGTAGTTTAATATTAAGAGCCCTTTTACCTAAGAAGAACTCGATGAGTATGGGTGTTCAAAAAACTCAATGACCTGAAAAAACCAATCAACCCAACCCAACCCGTGTAGTTTGAGTTGGGTTATCAACTCATTTGGGTTGGGTTGGGTTCAAATAAATGAAAATTTGATGGGTTGAGTTGGTTCATGGGTTCATCTAATATAACCCAAACCAACCCAAACCAACCCAAATTTATTATTAACTTTAAAATATATTTTTTTTGTTACTTATAACACAATTATTTATACATATATTGATTTTAATTTTATTTAATTCCAATATTTTTTAAATAATTTATTCTTCAACAACTCTTAAAAGTAGTTTCTTTACACTTTAGAAAGAAAGTTTTCATCATATAAATAGAAATTGAGTTGCTAATCTTAATTCAATATATGAAAATAATTAAATTAGATTTTTACATATTTACGTTTTGCTTCTTTTTAGAACAAAATTTTAAATAAATCACCTGATTAACCCGAACCAAACCCAAATATTTCATGGTTGGGTTAGGTTAGGTTGGATTCATTTTTTAATAAGGATTATTTGGGTTGAAGAAATTTACAATCCGAACAATTGAGTTGGGTCTAAAAAACCTTTTAACCCAACCCAACCCACGAACACCTCTATCGATGAGTTTCGAATTGAGTGGGTGGAGCTTATGTCAAATTACACTTGATCGGATTGCATACATGGTGCCACAATATATATTTGTTTAGCTTTTGCTCTAAACGTTTGGTATCCTTTAGGCATTTTGTGTAACTTTATTTGGTTGTAAAGTTATTGGAGAGTTTTTTTAAATTTTGGTAGATCATATGCATTGTGTGGTTTTAAAACACGTTGTGTAGCATTGTTTGGTTGTCAAGTTGATGTTTTGAAATTTTAGTGAATCTTATACATTTTGCATAGGTTTGAAAACATGTTGTATAACTCTATATTGAAATTCAATTGTAAACTGATCATCAATATTGAATTGATATGACAATTGTGTTCTTTGGAAGTTCGTCTTTGTTTTGTTGAATATTTGTGTGGAGAAATTAATTGAAACGGAGGATGATAGTTATTAGTATTATAAAAATCATTTATGCAAGATTTGGGTTCCATATTTTGCTAATAATTTGTTGTAGGTTATAACAAATATGATGTTAATGTTAAACTGGCATCGTAATATACAATAATACAACTATTAAAAGTCATCTAACATAACAACTTTGATTAGAATCAATGTCAGTTCCTAATTGTCATCCATGACCCATATTATGTTGGTTAAAACTGACATCGTACCTAACCGTCATCGTATCATGTATGATGACATGGGTATGATATCAGTACTTAATTATCATCATATAAAATTGCTATCGATGTCTATGATAGGGTGACAGTTCAAAACCGCCATCGTATTATATACGATGACAGAAAAGTTGATGGCGGTTCAAAGATAAACCGCCATCGTATCCTACGATGACACTTGGATATAATGGTGGTTTGTAATCCATCATCATATGTATACGATGACAGTTCAGAACTGACATCTAAAACCAAAATTGTTGTAGGGAATCTATTTTATTAAACTTATAATTTTTATAAATTAATAAAATATTAAAACTTATAACATGTATTCTAATGACATTAATTAAATATAACAATTATATTTATCTGAGTAATATCATGCTTAAGACATCATAGATTTTCATTAACATACATATTATAATACTTATATTAAGCATTTAATGAAAATTATATAGTAAGCATGCTTTTAACCATACTTTAAAAAATATATATATAATTCTTATATTATGAACATGCAAACTATATAATATAAATCAGGCATGTACATACTTTAGGAATTAATATAAACTTTAAATATAACAATTATATCCAAATATGATACATGATCATGCTTAATCTGTAGTGAAATTTTAAACTATATGGCATACTATATGCAACATGTAACATAATTTAGATATACATCTCATGCACATTAAACTATATTACACGACAATAATAGACCAAAATATGGCACCCTATTAAGGAATAATTAAATTATTATATTAATTTAATTATCAAAAACAACAAAAAGCCGAAGGAAAACCGCTGAGCTACTTGAACCCACGACCTCGAGCAGGCATGCCTCATGTCTGTCATGTTCAGAGTGTTGCAACACTATGAAAAAGTCATTTCATTCTGCCTCGCGTCAAAGCACCGCAGTGCTTGAAAGGATTGAAGGTATTGAATCCTAATGCGACGTTTTATTGTTTTTTGTCTTTGAATATGGATCAGAAATTTTACATAATTAAAGCAAAATAGTAAAGATTAAGCATGCTTTCTAAGAATTGAGAAAATTACCTTTGACAAGAAACAAGAGATCTTCTCTACACGAACAACAAAACCTTTCACAAACAGTAAACCCGTCGAAGAACGCTATCACTCGGAGTTAAGGGTATACGTGAGTTGGGTTGAGCTAGGTTAGAAGTTTTTTTTTTTTTTTTTTTTACTAACCCGAAGTTTCGAGTTGGTTAAATATTAACCCTATTGGTTCTTAAAAAAGGGCTAACCCAACCCACATATTTTCGGGTTGGGTCATCGAGTTCTTTCTTTTTCTTTTTCCTCATCTCTCCATTAAAATTGATTTCTACTGCTCAATTCAAACTTTCTTATTTTATGCTGCTATGGTGGTATTTTTTTGGCTGTTGTGACATCACAATCTAAGGTTATAATTGTTAGAATTGGTGATTTCACTATAGTAACAGAGAAATGAAGAAAAAATTTAAAGGAAGTGAAGAAAAATCTAAAGGAAAAAAAAAATATAAAGAAGCACCTAGATGGGAGATCTATGGTTGTAAACTACAATCGCGTGAGCCGAGAGATTGAAGTCAGCTGTGAGAACAAAGATATAGAGTTGAAGATTCCATGCCACTGTGCCATGAGATGGAGATTGTGAGCCGTGAGGTGAGGGGAAGGAGAACTGAAGGTTATGTGTTGTGAGATGAAGATGGAGCTTGAATTGTTGCGAAATCGACAATTAAAAAATACAAAAAGGAACGTAAAGTAGAGAAGATTGACATACAGATATACGTGGTTCGTGGTTCACTAATAGTGTGTTAGCTACATCCACTGGCAGCGAGAGGGTGAGACCTAATTGTTCAAGTCCTGAAATCAGTTATTGAGGGAGTAATTCATCTACTTAGCCTAAAAACGAGAATTGGTGAATTTCATCTTGTGTAGTTGTGTTCTTAGCTCCTTACTTGGACAAATCCCCTAAATAATAAGCTTATTGAGTGGACGTATCTGATCACTCTGAGTTCACAACTCACTTAGGATTAAGATCAAGTCACTCATGGATATCCTATTGAAATGTTAATCTCTTCAATTAACGGCATTATAAAGAGATTAATCATTTTGCAATTCAGTCTTATACAAAAATTTTGTATAGGATAACCTCACTCACATGTGTTCATATGAACGATTTGGATCACATAATTTATCACACTTTACAACTATTGTAACAGTTACAAAGTGAGTTGTATGTATCCAATTTTATCCTGTACTACAGACCATTTAGGTTATTATGTAAACATGATCTACCTATATGTCATGTTTGAGTTACATATTTATTGAATTGGGTTAATGCAAATTAAATGTCAAATAAAATAAATTTATATTTTATTAAATAAATAATTCGTGTACATAAATGTACAAACTACGAACCCAACGAGATTCCGATAGTTGTTTTTGTTGGAGGAAGAAATTTGGGCAGTAGAAGCTTGAGCACAATCTTGAATGAGATGGCCTATCAATTCACAAAAATAACAAATGTGTAGGAGACGTTCATATTTGAGGGAATCCAATTGATTTGAGGATGAACTTTCAATTTGAAATTTGATACCTTGTCGTAATTCGAATTCTGAGGTTGGGCCTCCAACAAAAACCATTTTCATTACAATATAATGGACCCAAAATGGGACCTTTTTCAACTCATCTTCAGATAATTTTTTTGAAGCCTTTTGATCTTCCAGAATTTAAAGAGACTTGTCAAAAGACCAAGGACCCGATTTGGATATATGGATTTTGTCTGAAAGATTCCAAAAATTAAATAGAAAAATATTCTCTCAACTTGCAGACTTGTAGATTTAACAAAAAGTTTAAGAAATAAATTTAAATTATTAAATAAGCATTTTATGATATTTAAATAAGTCAATAAATCTATTATTTATATTAATAATATTTTGATGCTTATTTTTTTTTGTGTTTAATAACTTTTTTTACAATATAATAAAAACATCAATTCAATTCTTATGTCAATATCAAAATTTATGAAACGTGAAAATATTAATATAAATAATTCCACGACCCTATGTAACCCTAAATTTGAAAAGCTGAGAGTTCACATGTGAATTACATCTAAAAATACACGAAACCAATGCCTATCGATCTCGTGGGAGGTGTTATCAAAACAGCAGCAGAGTAGGCCAGGCCGTTGAATCCACGGACTCGATGGAGACGGAGATGAAAAGCCAGCCGCAGCGGTGGGGATTTCCAATTTCAATATTCGTCGTCTTCATTTGAAATCCAAATTAATTGCGAAGGCGACAGGTTTGATGCACTCTGACTCTCGACGTATTCATTTTGCCATTAATCTTCAACTCCACAGAAAAAGAATCTGAAATCCGAACCATCACTTCAACGCAATCATACACATCTAATCGAATCGATTCGTTTTGCCCTTCGCTTCCACCGTTTGCACGCCCATCGCCGCCGCAAATCCATCTCTAAACTCTATGATCAGTCGGGATTCCGCCGTCGTGGTTCGGGTCGACCCGATTTTGCTGAAATGGACTCGGTTTCCAACCGGTATAATAATGGGCTTTAATTATGCAGCTGCCCTATATATTTTACCCCCCAAAAAATGCTAAATTATATATTTAAAAAAATAAAAATAAAAAAATAACTAAAATGGATAACACTACCTATTGTTGATAGCCGTATTTAAACTTTGTTATACCTGCAAATTTTTTGCTATATTGACTAATACTATATTTGTGACAATCCTTATAGAAAGTATTCAGAATATCTATAAATTTTAAAGATTTGATTGTAAAATTTAATTCCTACGTCTTGGTAAAAATTAAATTTTGTTTTTTATTATTTATAATTAGAATTTAGTCCTACGACTCGATAAGAATTTCATAAATAATTCATAAAATTAAAATTTTTTATGAAAATTTTATCTGAATGATAAGGGATTATTTATGAGATTTTATCTAAGTGTAAGTACTAAATACTAATTTTCTCCAAAAATATGAAAACTAAATTTATAAGTTAGCTATTACAATATAAACAACCGATAAGATTGTAAGATTGAATTTCTTATAATGAAATTTTGCCAGTGTGTTTCAATAAATTTCAAAATATCCTTATCATTATATTTAGATGAAGATTCGTTAATCATATTTAAACTTTTAAAAAATTGATAATACACCTAAATTCAATTTAAGAGGTTAAGGGTATCAATGTAAATTTGATTTATGGGTAGGTTTTAAACATATTATTGACGGTTTCTATCCACTCTAAACTAAATTTTTGGAAGTTTATGGATATGGTTTAAACAAAAGTTCTCTTTTTTTAAAAAAAAAAACAAACAAACAAACAAAGTTAGCCTTTACAAAATGGCTTTACACAAAATATTTGCATTTTATTAGTTTGATTATATTTTTATTTATATCTTTCCTTTATCATTTGTATAAGCATACCTCAACTAATTAAGATATAATATCAACCAAGAAATTTGAGTTTTGAAACTCTATTCCTTTCATGTTGTTGAATTTACTTCAAAATTCATGACAATATAATCTATAAATTGCAATGAATTTCATAATATTGTAATACATTAAGTACATGGAATCAATTACGTGGTCAAATATCAATCTAAATAAGACATGTAATATTTTTTGAAATCATAATTATTCATGTTGGCGTTGTTTTTAATGTTTTTTAAACCTCATTGAATCAATTCAGGCTTTTTTTTTTTTTTTTTTTTTTGAAGATTTCGTTTAAAAGATTGTTAATACATTATTTTTACATGTGAATAAAGCTTAGTTAGAATCAAATACATAATAGGGGCTTCTCACCGAATATGAAGTTTTTTTTTTTCGTATTCATCTATTCTTTTTTTTTATTTATTTATTTAGATATGTGATTGAATTTTATTTTTTGTGAGAAGAATAATCCTATTTAGTTGATTTTGGAATCATTTTGAATAAAAAAATTTATGTGAAAATAACTCCAAACAACTCATGAAAAACCAAAATTTGATGAGTTTAAAATTAAAATATATATAATATTATAATATATATATATATATTATATATAATATATATATATTAGTTTTGTATTAATGGATACAACTTGGAAATTTTAGAATTTATAAGTTGCTTTTTTCCAACAAATGTTAGAGTTCAGTAATTCAAAGATTGGTAATTACAAAAAACAGTCTTCAAGTTTTCCTTTTTTAAAACTAGCATTTTTTTCGAATTTATTAGAATAGTTTTTCTTGTTCATTTCGGACAAGATTGACCACCAAGATTTAGTTAAAAAATCAAAAAACAATTTCATTTGGATATTCTCGACCGCCCATTCCACACCAACTGAGATTCTGTTAATTTTTTCAAATATTATATAGTCTTCCAAAATCTTATACAAAATCTATATATTTTCAAAATTTCTACAATTCAACCAAATATTATATCAAATATTTATGTAACTTCTCAATTTTTAGCCCATTTCTGTTCCACAATTATATTGAATTTCCTTATTGTTTCGGATGATTGAATTATGATTTTTATAATTTGAGAAAAAAAATTGCAAAAGATCAAGTAAAATATGAAATATATAGAATCTCGGTGTTAATTTGTCCGAGAATTCATTGAGAAAGCTCAAATATATAAAATTTCGGTGTTATTTTGTCTAGATTAATACCAAATTTTATATATTTTCATATCTTACCATTTTTTTTTTTTTTTTTGCGAAATTTAATCTTTTCTAACATTTTAAAAATTAAAATGCATTCAATTGAGATCCATTTATAAAATTGGTAAATTTATTGAAAGTTTGAAAATTCATATAATTATGGAATACATAAATTGAGCCTAAATATTTGAAAAATTATGTTATTAACATTTGATAAAAAGATAAGTTAATTACGAGAAGATTTGAAAATATATAAGATTTAGGAAGATTATATAATGTTGGAAAAAATTAACGAATCTCAGTGGTTTAGGGTTGGCAAAATTCCCGTGGGATCGGGGCGGAAAATCCCCGTTCGACAAGGATGGGGTCAAACGGGGAATTTTTTCGGGAAACCCGCCCCGACCCCGACCCCGACCCCGATTTTTATTTATTAGTTTATATTTTTTAATATTTTATAATATATAAAATAACTTATTTATATGTATGTTTATAATGTATACTATAGACTTATAGTGTTGTAAGCCCAATATTGAATATATAAATTCTAAATTTAAGTCCAAAAGTCAAGCTCAACCTTAAAAAATTAAAAGAAAAAAATGGGAAATCCCCGCGGGGATCTAATAAGAGATTCCCCGTAGGGAATTAGTAGGGGAATCTCCACGGGAAAACGAGGAATGGGCCCGCGGGGACCCATTTCCCCGATGGGGAATCCCCGCCCCGGTCCCCAACTTCAAATGGCAGGGACGGGGGCGGGGATGGGAAGAGTTTCCCCCACGGGGCCGGGGACGGGGGACCCTCCCCCGCCCCGCCCCGGCCCTGTTGCCAACCCTATTAATGAGCGAGATGTATCGAAAAGATCCAAATCAATCGATAATTAGAAAAAGTTAATTTTTTTAACTAAGTTTTGGTAGTCGATCTCATTCGTGATGAGCTAAAAAAAGATATTTGAACGAGTTTTCAAAAAATTTATAAGTTTTATAGGGAGTTTTTTTTTTTTAATATTGTGATTACGAAAACTATTTAGGGAAATGTAGTGGTTTTGAAACTATTTAGAAATCTATGGTTGTTTTGGAGATTTCGAGGCGAAGATTTAGTTTAAAATATTTTGTCGAGGGTTCAACACTCAACCTGTCGAAAATTAAAGAAGAGATCGAGGGTTTGACCCTCGACCTAAAGGAAATTGAGAAGAGGACGAGGGTTCAACCCTCAACCTGTCGAAAACTAAAGAAGATTTGTAAGGGAAGATGAGAAAATTTGAAAGAGGTCGAGGGTCGACCTCTGAAAAATTATAGAACAAACGCTCGACCCAAAGAAAATTAAAGAACCGTTTAGTAATTATATACATGATCACACACAATCGTTTAGTAAAATTACTATGCAATTGTTTAGTAATTCTTTATTAACGTAACAATAGGTGCAAACTTCCGGAAAGAATAAGTGAACGATGAACAACTTCTTTATTAGAAGCTAAACGATCGTTTACAATCTCTCCACGATCGCTCAGTATGACTAAACGATCGCTTACTAAATCCTCTGCGATCGGCCACAAACTCCTACACGATCGCTTAACTATTACTATTACACAATCGCCTTCTCAGAACCTATATGATCGAATACCTTTTACTATACAATCGTATCCAAATGCTACACAATCGCCTAGTGGAAATAGACAATGAGCGGCACGCTGCGATGGCCTCTCCACGACAACGTCTTCCGAACTCCCACTCTCGAGAGCTCTCTTTCCTTACTACACGATCACCCACGAACTTCTACACGATCGCTTAGCTATTACAATTAGATTATCGCCTTCTCAAAACCTATATGATTGACTACCTTTTACTATACGATCATGTACCAAGTGCTACACGATCGCTAAGCTTTACTATACCATCACTAAGCTACTACACGCTCGCCTAGTGGAAGTACACGATGAAGGCACGCTATGATGGCCTCTTGAGAGCTCTCTTTCCCTACTACACGATCGCCCACAAACTCCTACACAAATCGCTTAGCTATTACAATACGATCGTCTATCTTTTACTATACGATTGTATACCAAATATTACACGATCGCTAAGCTTTACTACACGATCACATAGTGGAAGTACACGATGTGGCACACTGTGATGGCCTCTCGAGTGCTATCTTTCCTCACTACACGATCACTTAACTATTATAATTAGACGATCGACTTCTCAAAACCTATACGATCACTTACCTTTTACTATACGATCATATACCAAATGATACACGATCGCTAAGCTTTACTACACGATCGCTTAGTGGAAGTACACGATGTGGCATGCTACGATGGCCTCTCGAGAGCTCTCTTTTCTCACTACACGATCGCTCACAAACTCCTATTCGATCGCTTACCTATTACAAATAGACGATGGCCTTCTCAAAATCTATACGATCGCATACCTTTTACTATACATTCGTATACCAAATGTTACACGATCGCTAAACTTTACTACACGATTACATAGTGGAAGTACACAATGAGGGCACGCTTCGATGACCTCTCGAGAGCTCTCTTTCCTTACTACACGATCGCCCACAAACTCCTACACGATCACTTACCTATTACAAATAGACGATGGTCTTCTCAAAACCTATATGATCGCATACCTTTTACTATACGATCGTATACCAAATGCTACACGATCGCTAAGCTTTACTACATGATCGCATGGTGGAAGTATACGATGAGGGCACGCTGCGATGGCCTCTCGAGAGTTCTCTTTTCCTACTACACGGTCGGCCACAAACTCCTACACGATCACTTAGCTATTACAATTAGACGATCGCCTTCTCAAAACCTATACGATCGCCTACCTTTTACTATATGATCGTATACCAGATGCTACACGATCGCATAGTGGAAGTACATGATGTGGCATGCTGCGATGGCCTCTCGAGAGCTCTCTTTCCTCACTACATGATCGTCCATAAACTTCTACTCGATCGTATACCAAATGCTACACGATCGCTAAGCTTTACTACACGATCGCATAGTGGAAGTACAAGATGAGGGCACACTTCGATAACCTCTCGAGAGCTCTCTTTCCTCACTACACGATCGCCCACAAACTCCTACACGATCACTTAGCTATTACAATTAGACGATCGCCTTCTCAAAACCTATACGATCGCCTACCTTTTACTATATGATCGTATACCAGATGCTACACGATCGCATAGTGGAAGTACATGATGTGGCATGCTGCGATGGCCTCTCGAGAGCTCTCTTTCCTCACTACATGATCGTCCATAAACTTCTACTCGATCGTATACCAAATGCTACACGATCGCTAAGTTTTACAACACGATCGTCTAGTGGAAGTACATGACCTCTTGAGAGCTCTCTTTCCTCACTACACGATCGTATACCAAATGCTACACGATCGCATAGCTAAGAATTCGAATCTCTGCAGCACGTATCAGAGTGATTTGAATCATCGACCTCCTTTAAAACGAATTTGAATCTCTGCAGCGCGTCATTGTCTCGTCCCATCTCACACTGCTTTCCCAACCCGTGAGGTTGACTTTTGAAAACTCGACCATTTAGCTTATAACCCCATCGTCTCTTCTCATTTTCTCACACTGCTTTCTCATTTTCTCACATTACTTTCGTTCCCTCATTCTCCTCACTGCCTTCGTTCCTCAGTGCCTTTCAACCTTTAAGATCAGTCTCTCATTTTCTCCTCACTGCCTTCGTTCTCTCATTCTTACTTCAGCAAATTTTCTTCTTCTCCCACATTCGTCCATTAAATTGTGAGGTTTGTACCTTTTACTATACAAAATTTCATTTTTTAAAAAAAAACTATACATTTTGTTCCTATTCTCATACTATTATATTTTTTTTTATAGTTTTTGTTGCTGTTTGGGAAACAAAGAACAAAAAAGGTAAGTTAAATTTGTGAGTTTACTATTTATTTATTACTAGTTTTATTATATTTAGTAGATCTATCATGTTGAATTCAATAATATTTACATATTGATGTTAGTAGTTATTTCTCTATTAGTGTTAGTCTTAGTAGTTGTTAATAGTGTTAATCTTATGGTTGGGATGTTATACCAACATGTTAATCTTATTTGTATTTTGTTTGTTTTTGTTTGTATTTAAGTATAGTTTATTGTAAGAAATATACTTAAATAAACTATAGTTTAAAATAGTTGATTTTCTTATGATATTTGATTTTTCTAGTATTAACTTTGAAAATATGGTTTAAAATAGTTTTAAAAAGTTTGATTTAATTTAATTTTTTATTTTGTATTAAATTTGAAAAAATAGTTTTAAAAAGTTTACTTCATTGTAATGTTTAAAAAGTTGATGTTTATAGCTTAAAAACTTTAATATTTTTAGTTTAATACAAAATTATTATAATTTTTTGAAATATATTTCTTATGATATTTGAAAAGTTTAATTTGTTGTTATGTTTAAAAATAGTTATAAAAAATTTAATTTATTATTATGTTTAAAAAGTTGATGTTCATAAAATTTAAAAAGTTGATGTTTATAAATTTAAAAGTTTAATATTTTTAGTTTAATATAAAATTATTGTGATTTTTTAATATACTTCTTATAAAAAGTATAATACAAAATTATTGTGATTTTTTTTTTAAAAAATATATATTTAGTTTAATACAAAGTTTAATATTTTTTTAGCCATAAACTTCTTATATTTTCTATATATATTTCTTATTGTGATTTTTATTGTGGTTTGTTTTTGTTTAAGTTTGATAATTAGTAGAACAATTAGTAATGTATTGTTTGTCTTNNTTTTTTTTAAGAAAATGAAGGGCAAATGTTTGGGATTTTTGTTGTTTACAAATGATAATATGATTGATGGTATTGATGGAGTTGACTATGACCAAGCACCAAGTGGGAGTTTTAGCATAGATGTGAATAGTGAAATTATATTTGAAAAATTCATTGAAATGGTTGGGATGTCACTTAGTGTAGATATGGGAACAAATCAAATATAAATAATATATAGACATCCCAACCTAGAACCATCCGGATCAATAAGGTTTATATGTAAATGTAAATAGGATAGGGGTGGATATAAACTTGAATACACCATTTAGTCAGTTTGAAGATCCAACTAGATGTATTGATCCTGATCCGGAGTCAGTTGCATCACCATGTGATAATGAAGATATGGCGGCTAACAACCTGTATAGAGACTTCAGAATTGAAACGGATGATGAATTTGAAGAGTTGGATTTCGATGGTCGTCAACATGAGTTACTTTCAGATACATTCAATGATTTGGATATGAATGTACTGGATAGCATTCGAGAACATGGCCTAATTGTAGCCTCTGTGGACGTTGACAATACTCAATTGTATAAATGGATGATTTGTCAAGACAAAGAAATGCTACAACACGTGGTCAAATTTTTTATAATAAAATACCACGCACCATATGAGGTTGTTGAATCGACACCGACAATTTGGACAATTCGGTGTGAGAAGTGGGAGGAAGGTTGCAAGTGGAGACTTCGTGCAATAAAGAAAAAATCGTAGGGCTTGTTCGAGATCATTAAGTACGATGAGCAACATCCATGTTTTTATTTAGAATTAAGTCAAAGTCATGTGCAATTGGATTCATCAATAGTTGTACTAGAGTTCTGTGATGTCGTAAAAGAAAAACCATCTATCAGTGTGACACAACTGCAATCCGACATCAAATCAAAGTTTAGATATCATGTTCATTACCATAGGGTATGAGAGGGCAAAAGAAAAACGTTAGCTAAAGTGTTCGGTGATTGGGATGAGTCTTACTAATTGTTACCCAGGTGGTTGTATATGGTTAAGCAGACCAATCCCGGAACACGTATAGAGTGGTGAGTGAAAGAAACGCTTACTAAAGGCCATATTATCCTAACTTCTGTATTTTGGGCATTTGGTCCTTGTATAGAAGCTTTTAATAAATGTCGGTAAATAATTCAGATAAATGGTACACATTTGTATGGCAAATATCGAGGAAAATTGTTGATTGCTACATCAGTTGACTCGAACGACCATCTTCTTCCACTTGCATTTGCCGTTGCTGATGAAGAGTTCGCAAACTCATAGGGATGGTTCCTGAAACACCTGAGAGAAATTGTAACACACGAATAGGTGTTTAATTTCAGATCGACATGCTAGTATAATCGCAGCAATGAATAATCCAGCAAATGGTTGGATGGGACCAAAATGTCACCATCATTTCTGCTTACGACATATCGTCAGCAACTTTAATAAATAGTGCAGATTTAATACATTGAAAAATTATGTTATCGTGTCGGGTGTCAGCTTCAAATTCGGAAGTTCAATAAAGCAATTGAATATATCAAAGGAATAAATCAAAGCTTTCTAAGTTTTTTTTTACAACATTAGTTTAGAGCAATGAACTCAATCACATGATAGAGGATTCAAATATGGGTGGATGACGACAAATCTATCAGAGTGCATAAATGGAGTCCTCAAAGGAGCTCGAATGTTGCCTACAAATGCTCTTGCTCAGATAACATTCTTCAAATGCGTGAATTATTTCGACAAAAGAAGAAAAAATAAGGGATGCATTGGAGCGTCAAGATATATACACCCGGAAATATTATATATATATATATATATATTATTAACAATTTATTTCAAGCATATTTTATAATACTAAGTGGAGTAAAAATCCAGGTACGCACATGAGAAAATAAATAAATGAGCTGTAAGATCTAGTAAACATGAAGTACAATCATATGATCGGGATGAAGGTGTGTTCCATGTGAAGACCGGACGTCATAGTCTCAATGCCAAAAAAGGAAACGTTCAAATATTGAGGCTAAACAGGTCGAGCGGTATTGTTCATGTAATAAGTGGCAAGTATTCGGCATTCCATGCTCGCATTTTATGGTCGTTTGCTCACATTTTAACATGAACTACAAAGACTTTATTGAGGACTACTATAAATTGTCAACGTATGCTGAATGTTACTCTCCTCAATTTCAACTTGTACTGCATGAATATTACTGGATCACGCACCCTAATATGTTCGTCTTATCCATCGTTGTTGAGAAAACTTGGTAGACCAAAAAGTTCACGTTATCACAACAAGATGGATTGGACAGAACCAATCACTCGATAACGATGTGGATTTTGTAATCAGTTAGGCCATAATCGAATGAAGTGTCCTTCGTTACTAAGACGGGCTCCAGATAATTAGAGATTGAAAATTAATTTTTTTTATAGTATATATTCATTTTATTTTATATTCAATTTTTTTTATTATAATTTTTTTTATATTCAATTTTTTATTGTAATCTATAAAGTTATACATTATTCTTTTAATTGAGAAATAAATACTTTTTTATCATGTACATTTAATTAAATGTAAACATTTTTATTGTATATTCAATTTTTTTTATTGTAGTCTATAAAGTTATACATTATTCTTTTAATTAAATTGTAAATTATTCTTTTAATTAAGTTGTACATTATTTAATTGAGAAATAAATAATCTTTTTATCATGTATATTTAATTAAGTGTAGATATTTTTATTGTATATTCAATTTTTTTTTATTATAATTTATAAAGTTGTACATTATTCTTTTAATTAAATTGTACATTATTCTTTTAATTAAGTTGTACATTGTTCTTTTAATTAAGTTGTACATTATTCTTCTAATTGAGAAATAAGTATTTTTTTAATTGAGAAATAAATATATTTTTTTTTTTTCAGATCATGGCTTTAAAATCTAGGACCTTTTGATCATGATGTTTTGTACAACCAGTCCATTCATTGATCATCTGTTGTATGGCGAGATCAGAGAAATATCTTGTAGGCGTTGAGAGGTAGTTCTCCAGTGTACTATCTCACTTCACCCTCGAATACTACCGCTACTGCGCATATCTGGATTCTATGTAAATACAATAAAAATGTTATAAAAAATCAATTAGATTTAGTGTAATGTACCTGATCAGGTTGAAGCAGATCAAACATGTACTTGTAATGGCTGACTACATGTGTGTGTTGTCCTAGTCATAACAATTTGTCTCTCCACCTAAATTTTTAAATTGATATATTTAGAATATTAAATTAATAGATCAGTGATATAAAAATTAAATTGAATTAAAAACAAATACCCAAACCATATTGCAAAAGTATGAGAAACCCAACTATCTCCGAACCTCAGGTCTTGTTGCTTTGCATGGTTGTCTATACAACCATGCCAAACATGCTCCACCCACGAATACCGCCCCACATCATAGAGGTTAGCTAATAGTGGCAGGAACATCAGTAAACAAAATGACTTGATTGTCGGAAAATAGACTTCCACTCATCATTTGTATTATATATGCTCGCGCAATATCTTATACGGTTTCATCGCCTGCATTCATTTGTGAGCTCACAAAATTGTGTTCCTAACCAATCAAATTTAACCTCGATTCCTTTAATTTTGTCGGCAAGTGAGGTCATCATACATCACTCCGTGACCAACTCATCGTCAACAGGAAACCCCAACAACACTTCTATGTCTTGTAGAGTGATAGTGCACTCTCCAAAGACATATGAAATGTATGCGTCTCAGGCCTCCATCTCTCGACTAAGGCTGTGATCAGATTCAGTCCAACGAAAAATCCCAATCTGGAAC
>NC_052352.1:25849106-25852494 GCF_009727055.1 Benincasa hispida | reverse complement strand
TGATGCAGACGCAGAGTCAAACTGATTACGTTAGTCCGATGATGATGATGCCAGCATTTGGTTTAGGACATTATGACGCAGAGGCTGGTTCTTCGTCTTCATACGTGCATGGACATGGTCGGGGTCGTGGAGAGCATAATGAATATTTATATCTTGAAGCGTCTGTAGAGTTACTAGAGCAACATAAAAAAAAAAAGAATCAGAGCAACCTCATATTCGAAGTCGACGACGACAACCAGCTCGAAATCGACAACGTTCGCCTTGTGGGACACGTTGATTTTTATAATTATTTTTATATAAATGAGATATTTTATTGTATACTTTTTTTATTTTTATGAGAGATTATTTTTTTAATTTATTCTTTTTAGAGTTTAGATAAAATAATAAAATAATAAATTATTTTTAGAAATTATTTTTATAAAATGAAAAAAAAAATTAAAAAGAAAGAAAGAAAGAAAGAAAAGATGTCAAATTTCCAATATTTGATCTCAAAATTGTTAAAAAGAAAAAAAAAAGTAAAGGTCGAGAGTTCAAAATTCGACCTATCTAAGTCGAATTTTGAAACCTCGACCTATTAAAAAAAACAACAACAATATTTTTCTAAATTGTTTCAAAAGTATAATGTTTTTATAAATAGTCTTTAAAACTACCATATTATTTTAATTTTATCGTTTTATAGAGTAAAAACTTAAAAATGTTGTTTCTAACTATTTTTCTTGAAAAAATAGTTAAAAAAGAGAAAATTAAAAATATATTGTACTTTTAAAAACAATTTAGAAAAATATGGTACTTTTCAAACTATTTAGATAAATATTATTGTTTTTTTTAATAGGTCGAAGGTTCAAAATTCAACCTAGGTAGGTCGAATTTTGAACGCTTAACCTTGCCATTATTATTTTTTTCTTTTTAATTATTTAGACATTCAACCTTCCTCTTCCTTTATTTTTTTTTTAATTTTGTATTTTATAAAAAATACTTCTAAAAATATTTTATTATTTTATTTAAACTCTAAAAAGAATAAATTAAAAAATAATAATATCGCATAAAAATAAAAAAGTGTAAATTAAAATATCTCATTTATATAAAAATAATTACAAAAATCAATGTGTCCCACAAGACGAACGTCGTCGATTTCGAGCTGGTTATCGTCGTCGACTTCGAACTTGAGGTTGCTCGGGTTCTTCTTGATGTTGTTCTGGTACCTCTGCAGGCGCTTCATAATATAAATATTCATTATGCTCTCCACGACCCTGATCATGTCCATGCACGTATGAAGACGAAAGACCAGCCTCTGAGTCATAATGTCCCAAACAAAATGCTGGCATCATCATCATCAGACTAACATAATCAGTTTGATTCTGCGTCTGCATCACAAGGGAAACTCTTCCACATTATAGGCAACCTCATCGAACTCATCCTCTTCCCGAACAGTTCCTCTACGTCTAGGAGCTGGTGGAGGAACAATAGGTATGTCGTACATATAATGCATTTCCTCCATATAGCTTTGGTTGTCACTACATATAGCAAGAATCTGGTTCGGATCATTCGCAATCTCGCGAGTCTACTGTTGTTCGATCTCTATGAATTATAAAACAATTAGATAATATTTAAAATAAATTTAAATTAAAAATAATTAGATAATATTCATTCATTTACCAGATGACCCACAGCTGCTCTCGGACGATGGATGTAGCGCCTTGTGATATTATTATACCAATGAATATATTCTTGAGTGACATCCCTGTCAAACTGTTCAAGAGAAACCCCCACTACAATAAACCTTACACGATAGTGCCATCGCACTACCAAATATGCAACTTTTTCGGATCAATCTCTAGCCCTTAAGTCAATATCATATAGTACGGGTTTAGTACGGGTTCAATATTACAAGGCGATGGGACATCATGCTGACAACCGAATTGTTTCATCACCCTGTCAGGAAGATGTCACTCACTAATGTGAAAACATATGAGAGAACTCATCGTCCGCCATATGTTTTGACCATTGGTAAAAAAATTAATACAATAAAAATATGTATAAAATAATCAATTAGGTTCAGTGTAATGTACCTGATCAGGTTGAAGCAGATCAAACATATATCTATACTGGCTGACTACATGTGTGGCTGTCATAGTCACATAAAATTTGTCTCTCCACCTAAATTTTTAAATTGATAATTTAGAATCTAAATTAACTAGATCAATGAGATAAAAATTAAATTGAATTAAAACAACATACCGAGAACCGTAGGCTCGTACAACTAACTAAACGTCATTAACATGTTGTAGCTGTGGAGCCATTATTGAAAATCGCTCCCAAACCCATAGTTGCAAAAGTATGAGAGGCCCAGCTATCTCTTGAACCTCAGATCTTGTTGCCTTGCATAGTTGTCAATACAACCATGCCAAACATGCTCCACCCACGAATACCGCCCCGCATCATGAAGGTTAGCTAACAGTGGCAGGAACATCAAGTGAACAAAATGACTTGATTTATCTGAAAACAGACTTCCACCCATCATTTGTAGTATATATGCTCACGCATATCTTATGACGTTTCCTCGTTTGCATCATCTGTGAGCTCACAGAATTGTGTTCCTAACCATATCAAACTTAACCTCAATCTTTTGATCTTGTCGGCAGGTGGGGTCACACCTAACCATATCAAACTTAACCTCGATCTTTTGATCTTGTCGTCAGGTGGGGTCACACCGAGATACAGTTGATAAACTTGTGTCTAGTCATCGTACATCACTCCGGTGACCGACTCACCGTCAACAAATAACCTCAACAACACTTCTATGCCTTGTAGAGTGATAGTGCAGTCTCCAACAGACATATTAAATGTATGCGTCTCATAGAATTTGTGTGCAGTGATCCAGTCCAACTTAATAAATCCCAATTTGGCAACTCCATAGAATTTGTGTGCAGTAGCGGTAGTATTCGAGGGTGGAGCGGGATATTGTGCTGGAGAACTGCCTCTTGACGCCTGCAAGATATTTGTCCAGTAGTACGATCTCTTCATACAACAGATGATCGATGAATGGATTGGTCGTATAAAACATCGGGATCAACAGGTCCTGGGTTTAAAGCCATGATCTGAAAGAAAAAAAAATATTTATTTCTCAATTAAAAAAATATTTGTTTCTCGATTAGAAGAATAATGTATAACTTAATTAAAAGAATAATGTACAACTTTATAATAAAAAAAAAATTGAATATACAATAAAAGTATCTACACTTAATTAAATAAACATGATAAAAGAAGTATTTATTTGTCAATTAAAATAATATTGTATAACTTTATAAATTACAATAAAAAAATTGAATATATAATAAATTATTATAAAAAATTGAATATATAATAAATTATAATAAAAAAATTGAAT
>NC_052352.1:25841200-25848388 GCF_009727055.1 Benincasa hispida | reverse complement strand
GTGTATTTATCTTGACGCTCCAATGCATCATTTATTTCTTCTCTTCTTTTCCTGAAATAATTCACGCATTTGAAGAATGTTATCTGAGTAAGAGCATTTATAGGCAACATTCGAGCTCCTTTGAGGACTCCATTTATGCACTGATAAATTTGTCGTCATCCACTCATATCTGAATCCTTCGTCATGTGCTTGAGTTCATTGCTCTAAATTAATGTTGTCAAAAAAACTCAGACAGCTCTGATTTATTCATTTGATATCTTCAATTGCTTTATTGAACTTTCGAATTTGAAACTGACACCTGACACGATAAACATAATTTTTCAATGAATTAACTTTATATTTTTTTATTGAAGTTACTGACGATATGTCATAAGCAGGAACGATGGTGGCATTTCGGTCTTGTCTAACCATTTGCTGGATTGTTCACTACTGCGATTATACCAGCATGTCGATCTGAAATTAAACACATCTCTTCATGTGTCACAATTTGTCTCAGGTGTTTCAGGAACCATCCCCATGAGTCTGCGGGCTCTTCATCAGCAATGGAAAACGCAAGTGGAAGAAGATGGTCGTTCGAGTCAATTGATGTAGCAATCAACAATTTTCCTCTATATTTGCTGTATAAGTGTGTACCATCTATCTGAATTATCAGCCAATATTTATTAAAAGCTTCTATACAAGGACTAAATGTCCAAAATATAGGATAACATCCTTCAGTAAGCGTTAACTCTCCACTCTACACGTGTTCCGGGATTGATCTGCTTAACCATATATAATCACTTGGGTAACAATTTGTAAGACTCATCCCAATCACCGAAAACTTTAGCCACTTTAGCCAACGCTTTTCTTTTGCTCTCCCATACCATATGGTAAGGAACATGATATCCAAACTTTGATTTGATGTCAGACTGCAGTTATGTCACATTGATAGATGGTTTTTCATTTACGGCATCATAGAATTCTAGTGCAATCATTGATGAATCAAATTGCACATGACTTTGACTTAGTTCTGAATAAAAACATGTATGCTGCTCATCGTATTTAGTGATCTTGAACAAACTATGCGATTTTTTCTTTATTGCACGAAGTCTCCACTTGCAACCTTCCTCCCACTTCTTACACCGAATTGTCCAAATCGTCGGTGTAGATTCAACAATCTCATATGGTGCGTGACATTTTATTGCAAAACATTTGACCGCGTGTTGTAGCATTTCTTTGTCTTGACAAATCATCCCTTTATACAATTGAGTATTGTCAACGTCTACAGGGGCTACAATTGGGTCATGTTCTTGAATGCTATCCAGTACATTCATATCCAAATCGTTGAACGTATCTGAAAGCATCTCATGTTCACGACCATCGAAATCCAACTCTTCAAATTCATCATCCATTTCAGTTTTGAAGTGTTGTTAGCCGCTATATCTTCATCATCACATGGTGATGCAACTGATTCCGGATTAGAATCAATACATAGAGTTGGATCTTCAAACTGGTTAAATGATGTATCAGGATCCACCCCTATCCTATTTACATTTACATATAAATGCACTAAATTCGGCAATGACATTGCTATTGAGAACATCAAGTTCATAGCTTGTGCATTTGAAATAGGGAATGTCATAAACCTTATTGATCCTGATGGTTGATCCTGATGGTTCTAGATTAGGATGTCTATATATTATTTCTATCTGATTTGTTCTCATATCTACACTAAGTAACATCCCAACCATTTCAATGAATTGTTCAAATACAATTCCACTGTTCACATCTATGCTAAAACTCCCATTTGGTGGTTGGCATAGTCAACTCCATCAATACCATCAATCATATTACCATTTATAAACAACAAAAATTCCAAACATTTGCCTGCCATTTTCTAAAAAAAAAACAAAACAAAACAAACAAACATCAACTTTTTGTATTATACTTTTTATAAGAATTATATTAAAAAATATTAAACTTTTTAAAAAAATCACAATAATTTTACATTTTATAAGAAGTATATTAAAAAATCACAATGATTTTGTATTAAACTAAAAATATTAAACTTTTTAATTTATAAACATAAACTTTTTAAGTTTTATGTTCATCAACTTTTTAAACATAATAATAAATTAAACTTTTTATAACTATTTTTAAACATAACAATAAATTAAACTTTTTATAACTATTTTTAAACATAACAACAAATTAAACTTTTCAAATTAGAACTTTTTAAAACTATTTTGTCAAATTTAATACAAAATAAAAAAATTAAATTAAATTAAACATTTTCAAACTATTTTAAACTATATTTTCAAAGTTAATACTAGAAAATCAAATATCATAAGAAATATATTAAAAAATCACAATAACTATCACAATAATTTTGTATTAAACTATAAATATCAATTTTTTAAACATAACAATAAACTAAACATTTTAACACTATAAACATGAAAGTTGATACTAAAGAAATCAAATATCATATGAATAAACTAAACTTTTCAAACTATACTAAACTTTTTAAACTATACTAACCTGGTTAACTATCACAATAATTTTGTATTAAACTATAAATATCAACTTTTTAAACATAACAATAAACTAAACAAACATCAAAGTTAATACTAAAGAAATCAAATATCATAAGAATAAACTAAACTTTTCAAATATCATAAGTTCAACTCATAAATTCGACGGTAGTTCTCTTTTTTCCTTCAAAGTGATAACGTTCACCATTTTTTCTTGTTATTTGTTATCTGACAACAACTACAAAAAATTTTTTAAAAAAATAGAATCTATAAAAAAAATAATATAAGAACAAAAATAAA
This sequence comes from Benincasa hispida, assembly GCF_009727055.1. Lineage (NCBI taxonomy): Eukaryota > Viridiplantae > Streptophyta > Magnoliopsida > Cucurbitales > Cucurbitaceae > Benincasa > Benincasa hispida. The sequence goes on along the minus strand of NC_052352.1, from coordinate 25,845,575 downwards.
ATTTATAATTATTCTTAAAAAATAAAAGTTTAGTAGAGTAATGAACCAGTATAGTTTGTGATCAAGGGTTGTGTGAGAACAATTTGTATTAAACGAAATACAAGAAGAGAAATGGAAATGGAAAGCAGTGAGTTAAAAAAATGGGAGGAGGGGATATTAAGAAGAAGAAAAATGGAAACGGAAAGCAAATGGGAGGAGAGGGAGATCATTTCGAAGGGTAGTAAACAATTAGTAGAGGAAGAAGCAGATGATTTCAAGGTAGTGAGCTCGATGATTTTGAAGGCAGCCAGTGAGCAAGAGATGATTTTCGAAGGCAGTGAGGCATGAGCAAGGGAAGCAATGAGGCAATGAGCAAATGAATGGAAAATGGGGGTTTAAAAGCACATAGGTCGAGTGTTGAACACTCGACCCTTGAGTTGCAAAATTAAAGTAGTGGTTGAGGGAGGGGGGCATGCATGTTTAAAGCTGCGGGAATCTTAGTCAATAGCAGCAGAAATGGTCAGGCACGGCAGCGTCAGCGGCAGTGGGTGGCAGGGATAGGACGTGTCATGGTGCTTGTCGAGGGTTGAACTTTTGACCTACATAAGTCGAAAGCTCAACGTCGTTCGACATACCTTGCTTGTCGAGGGTTGAACTTTCGACCTACTTCGACAACCCTCCATGCAAACTATTCCTCCTTACTTATCGAGTTTTCAACCTCCGACCTCCATCTTCGTCGAATTCTCAATCCTCGACTTCTAGCCTCGAATAACAAAACAACCACATTTCTTTAATTAATTTCAAAACCACCCTATTTTCTTAGTGATTTTGCAAAACTACAATATTATAATAAAAGATCCTAAAATATTGCATACAACAAAAATATGGATTGTAAATATGCTATTTTTGAGCATTGTCTAATCAATCACTTTCTAACTGTCCCCTCCCATGTATCGAAGTCCACAATATTCTTAACTAAATAAATAATGATAATAATAATAAAAGTCCATAATATTCTCTATCATTACTAGTCATTCCTGAATTTGACGGGTAAAAATTTGTAAATATCTTTCTTTTTGCTTTTATTTGGATGTGTTTTTAAGGATAAAATTATAGAAAATATTTTTAAATATAGTATTTTTTTTTTCGGTAGGTGATGATGTTTTTTGCTATTTTGTTATAATGATAAATAAATGGATCATTTTACTATACATAAAAGCATAAAATTAATAATCGTTATTAAATCCACATGTAAATTAGAAAAATGATGAAAAGGACTTCTTAAATTATTTTAGTTAATGAAGTTACTGTTTGAAATTTAAGATGCAAACTTTTCAATTAATACGCTAACATGAACTTGAATATTCGGTTTCACTTTGTTAATTATTCTTATATGTATTAAAGGAATATTTAATTTCTCTTTAATTTTTTTTCAAGTCAGTTTTTTATTCTTGAAAAATCATGTAAATAAATAATTTTGAGAAAATTCAATATATGGAATAAATAGCTCCGAAATTGACATATCACGAAGAAAAAAAATAAATGGCAACATATGGGGGATTTAATAATTTATCAGTTGATTGGCAAGGACCGCAACGTGGTCGTTGTAAATTGGGGGTGGGAGCGCAAATAAGAGGATCTATGAGGGTATATAGAAAAACTATAATAAGGATTACACTTAGGGTCCGTTTGAATTGTAGATATTGTTTCATGGTTATGAATATTAAATATTGAAATATAATAATTAATGTCAGATTATATTTTTACTGTTCATCTCTATATATGAAAATCTCTCGATATGGAGTGTATTGGAAAATTCATGTTAGATGAATTTTTAAATTGCATGAATAAGAATATTTTAGGTTTTAATAAGTGAAATATTGTGAAACAAACAATAATATTGAATGAGTGTTTAGAACCTCATGGCAAAATCTGTAAAAACAAAAAAGTCGGGCTAAATGTGTTAGTCCATTCTCTTGACTCTTGAGATTGGATCGATGAACTCTCAAATAATACTTTAACTCAAACCATTTTTTGATAATCATTAGATTATGTTAGAAATATGTATAGTCTAAATAATCATTTGGTTCAAGTTCAAAATACAATATTTAAACTTTTTCACACACATTTAACGGTATAAAATCATCAACTAAATTATTTTAACCCCTCGAATTGATTTCTATTATATTATGCTTGCGACAATATTTCTTCTGGATTAGAGACAATTGTATATATTTATAATATCTGGTTCTTAAAATTTAAAACAAAAACAAAATAGAACTTATGAAACATGTACTTTGGTCTTAGGATCCAAAAGAAATTTAAAATGGAATCTAATTCATAAACTAAAAGAGTTCAAAAAATTAGTTTAGGGGTTTTAAAAATTTGATAAAACACACCGTAAAATAACTATCACTCAAAATATATAACATAAAACATGTTCATAAATCAATAAATAATAGTTGAGATTCAACCAAATATTTAGTCTCTAATTAGAAATATTGTTAAGTTTTTAAATATATTATAAAATACATTTCAAACATGAAATACAATCTTCTTAAAAGTTCAAATGTTTAACATAATACATGCTCATAAATCAATAAATAATAGTTGAGATTTAACCAAATATTTAGTCGGTAGCAACTTGAAGTATTGTTATAGTTTTTAAATATATTATCAAATACATTTTGAACCATGATTTAAATTGAAATAATTTCTAAATATGTTAATGTGCTATCCAAACACACATCTAAAACATTAAAACCATGAACTATGTAACTCTATTTCATTAAAGCTCTTGTTTTCAAAATTCTATTCCCTAAAACCAAACTAACTCAAGAATTTGAAAAGTGAGAAATGTGGAAGGTTGGAATTTTGAATTGCAATAATTACTTCATAGGTTATATATCAAGGTATGCTATTTATGTTATTTTTTTAATAGAAAAAGATATGCTATTTATATTGAAAAATTGAAAATATAGTGGTTTGAATGTGACATATCTCCCTATATGCTATGGTGGGACTTTGTTACTATTCATAGCTCAAGGATCTCCCTTTTTTATTCCACAATGTTTCATCATTTTTGGAATTAATTATTCTTTTTAACCTCTTTTTGAACATATTCAAAACTAGCATACCTATCTTTCTAACCCCAATTTGAGTATCTGATTTTTTTTTTTTACTTTTTAATATTTCTTTCTCAAAATGGGTTTATTGCTTGAGTTTGAATATTTTCCTCTTTTTATAGGGAAAAAAACATATAGGTAAATGTATATTTAGACTTGTTCCAACAATATTTATTTTATATATATATATATATAGAATCAAGATGAAATGAAGATTATGTCTAATTAAATATTGAATTTAAAATATTTTTCCCCTCCTTTATTCCTGTTTTCATTTTTATAGACCCAACAAATTTTAATTTCAAATTATAAATTCAACTTAAAAAAATTATTATGAAAACACCCTAACCTTTATGGGGCAGTTTATTTGAAAGTTGAGCAAAAAGATTATAGTATATAAAATATGTTTTATTATATTTGAAAAAACTTCAAAGAAATTTTGTCCTTTCATTTTTATACAAATAGTCTTCTTTTGCTTTTTTGTTTCTCCCTCTTCACCTGATTTCGCAGTGTTGTATTTTTTTAAGCAAAAAAATTATTCTTCCTTTGAAAATCATGTTTTGTCAATAGTACAAAGCCTCGTTTGATATTTGCTTTTTTTTTAAATAAAAAATAAAAGAAAAAGCTTAATCGATAAATTTATGTGACATTTTCAAATTTCAAGTTGAATCTTAAAAACTAAAATAAAAATAGTTTTTATTTGAGCCAAACAAAATTAAAACTAAATAATAGAAAGAAAAAAAAATAAATTGATCCTAAACTTGTAAGGTTGTATCAATTTAAATTCTAAATTTTTAATTTCATCAAATTTGACTCTAACTTAAATACATATTTTAAATTTTATTTTAATTTTCAATAATTTACGCACTAATTTTAGCAGAAATTAATATTAAACTCGTTATAATTAAACTAATTAATTTTAATAAAATAAAGTTTTGCAAAAAATAAGTTTGACCAATATATGCACATTAACCATGGAATAACTTTATCAAAAATTAAATCATAAATTTCGACCAAAAATAACTCAAATTCCTTTTCTTTTTAACTTTATCAATTTTGTATCATATATATATATGTATCATATTTTTTTAATGATATTTGGAGTAAGATCTTATTAAAGTGTTAAAATTACATTTTAAAAAAAATTTAAGATAATATTGCAACATTCTTTTAAGTTTAAGATGTAATTTGATGGAAATGATAGTTTTCTAATTTGTAACTCAACAAAATTTAAGGATCAAAATGACCTTTTTTTTTCTTCTAAATTTGGG